>NW_027289557.1:0-46092 GCF_016086655.4 Lepeophtheirus salmonis | reverse complement strand
ATGTATTAAGCTTAAAAGTCGTCATTTTGGGAACTAAATACAGTTTTTCGCCCAAAAACCACTGGTTTAGATTATTTCATTATTTATTTAAAAACCAATTTTGGTCATACTGTAAAAATATAGTAAGTTCGTATGGGTAACTATCTAACAAAAACGACCGTATATAGCTAGCTCAGCACGTATTATTCAAAACAAAAGGAAGGAACAAATACAGGTGTGTGCGTCTAAAACTGAACACTCCCTTAAATTTTACGCAATGCATATATTCGTGATTTTATTGTTGGAAACCTTTATACTTGAGCCAAGGGTCTTGACTAGTTATAAACAAAACTCCAGCAAAATCTAAATAGCAACAGTGAAACAACAGCCGATAATATGGAGAGATGTCGAGTCACAATTTTGGAACTTTCTGCGCGGGGAAAAACTCCCACTGAAATTGCCAAGGTTCTGAACTGCAGAACAGCATCGTAGGCAAAGGGACTCCTGAGGTGAGCACAAGATCTAAGTCAAGGCCTCCAAGGTCGGACGAAATGGTTGCTGCCGTAAAAAAGTCTGTCGAAGACAAGAGGAGGCAAGGTCACCGTCAGCGGCCCCTCCTGGGAGCTCAACTTCAGCAGAAGGAGCATGGACCGGCTAGTTAGGAAAATATCTTGGCCTTAAGGTCTGCAAGAGAACCTCTCGTGAAGCCCTCAAGCCTGTAGACAAGGAAAACGCCAAAAATTAAAGGAGTGTTCAGTTATAGACACACACACCTATATAAAAACAACCTTTTTTTTTAATTCATAGGGAAAAATTTATCCATGAGCACAAATAAAGGGTTAAGAAACACATTTATAAAAATTAAAGCACCGTTTGTTAGGTTTGATTTCATACGCATATCAATGATATATGATAGCCCATTGCGAAGCTATTGCTAAAAGAATACAAACAATCACGTTTTTTTGCCATTTTTTAAAAAGCCACCAACAATAAATTTTCAAGGTGCATGCAATAGGCATAGCCACGGTACAAAACTCCATTGTTTGGTATATTCAATTACTATAGAACTTGGAGAAATGTTAAAAAGGTTTGAAAAAAATGTTAAAATTTGATCAGGTCTAATGTACATACACTCAAAATATGTTTGTTGGAGAAAGAACAAGTTAAGGTATGTAAATATTTTTGTAGAGAGAAGCACTTTATAAGCAAATATATTTTTTCTCATCCTTTTCTTTTGAAAGGATTTGAGATGGAAAAAACCACTTGGGAAATGAGTGGTAAAAATATTTTAACAAGAAAAAGAAAATGCCATCAAATTTAGGTTTTTTTCTATATATGTATTAAAATTTTATGTCAAATTGTAATACAGTTTGTATGTATATATTTACCTATTATTTATGTACAACATGGGGATCCAGAATTGAAATAGCCTATAATCACCATTTTATCCTTGTTATTATTGATTACGAGGATTTATTACGCAATTAAGCCAAAAAAGCCCAACTCTTTAAGTTTAAAAAGGTCTTAGCATCAACAAAAAGGGCAAGGCCCCTGCAATGTTTTTATGCCGGTGTATATATGGAAAAGACTATAGTGACTGTTGGCATCTCCATTCAGACCGCATAAAGTCCATTACAAGCTCGTACACTTAAGGAGAACCAATACTTTTGCAGCAACAACATGACTAATTTCTGGCTTGCCTCCATGTGACCCTCCAACAGCACTAATCTCAACCCTCTTGACTTTGAAATTGTAAGTGACATGGAAAGTAAAGTGTGTTCACCTGTCATCTAAATTTGGATTCGCTCCGAGCTGCAATCGTGACAGAGTTGTAGTAATGTCTACGGACTTTCTCATCAAGAGCTGCCCTTTCAAAGCTGATGTTGCATGTAAAAGAGGACACATTTTATAAAAATATACCGAAATTTAATAATTACATTTGTGATAAAATATATTGCAACAAAATTAAGTTTATTTCCACTGAGTTATAACTGAAACTAATATTTATTATTCAATATGGCATCCCTTACCCTCAATGACAGCTTCTACCCTCTTCCTGAACGCCGCACAAATCTTAGGGATTTCCTTAGTTGATAAAGTTAGTATAATGGACCAAGTGATAATTATTTTTATTTTTTTTCAATTTGAAGTCAAGTCTTGAGCATAAAGATTTTTGTTATTTTTATATTGGCCATATCAAGTGGAAATAAATTAAATAACTGCATAAGTACACATTCTTATATGTTCATTTTGATACACGAGAAAACTGTTGCCTAAGGACTTAAAGATAATTTTGCAGAACATTGTATAGGATATGCTCAAAAATTAACATTAATATTTTTGTATAAAAAAATAAGTGGAAATGCAGTTGTACTGAGGTATATTAAAAATAGAAGTATACTTTTATATTTAATGTACGAGTATTTCCGATCCTTTTGTTATAACTAAAATAAATAGAGGTTATTTTTTTCTTTATTGTATTTAGAGTTGTAAATCATATAGAATGCTATTTTATTTAATAAAAATCGAAAATGTATAGGGTATTCCTGAAAATTTGAAGAATCTTTAGAAGGATAGTGTCTTAGTTGTTATCACATTACTCACTGAGGTTTGAAAGGGCAAAGAAGATTTTAAATTTTCTCAAGGAAACTAAAATTTGACCAAATTTTTCTCTTTTCTGATGACAATTTATTCGCTGTTGATGCCACTTTAAATTAGCAGACTAGCCGTTCCTTCACGTTTGAACATCCCGAAAATGTCTCAGCTTCAGTGAGACATGTCTTCAGAAAAAAATTAGTGGCCGCACAGGATAAGTCTCCCTCCCAATTTTGTGAAGAGGAAGGATAGGCTCCATGCAGATGCTTACATCGAACTACTGGATAAGAATGTGCTACGTTGGGCCAGAATAAAAGTTAGGGGACATCTTTGTTTTCACTCTAGACGGAACTCAGTGTCCTCGCACCGCTAAGATCCAGGCCTTCCTGAGAGAATAATTTATGTACTTTTGTGACCTCAACATGTGGCCTCCCTCCTCGTCAGACACCAAATCATTGGACTAATCTTTCTAGGCACGTATGGAAGAGAGCATATTTGCTAATCCTCACTGGATTGTCTAGTATCTAGATACTTCCATCAAGAAGAAGTGGACCAAGCTCGAATTTGACTGCATAATCCAGGTACGTAATTGACTTAAACATCGTATTGCGGCAAATATTAGAGATGAGGTCTTACATATTGTATAAAATTTGTGCCAAGCATTATTTTCCGATAATTTTGATCAATATGTGTCCTCACAAATCCTCTTGTTTAAACTATACTCTTGAAAAATTGAAAGTAATAAAATGTGATCTTGCAGATAAGTTAAACCCTGTATAAACAATGGAAAAGAAAAAAAATATTTTCTCCTTATGTTGATTTTTGTTCCAATTTTTTTTTTGTTGATGCACTGTAGGTAGTAGATACTGGTAGATATTAAATTTCTTTAGAATTAGTAAATTATATTTTGGACGTACTTGAGTAATGCAATTTGATTTAGGATATTTTATTGTCTTCACATAGTGTTTGATAAAGACTTCGGCATTGTTGATTAACCATTTTGGAGAGACCTATGCAACCAAGTTTTATCTGAATACAAACCCTTTGTTCAATCATATGAAGGAAAATTGAGAAGTTTTGCCAAATCTGTATAAAGTATGAATTCTATAAATATATATTTTTTTCTATTTGACACTTTGAAGCTCGTGTTTTTGTTTTTTTTCAATGCTATAGTATTATATTATTGACTTATTGAAGAGAATATATCCGGCCCGGTGCTTAGAATTTTTGCTAATTGCACTTAAATTAGAAAAAATTAACATATTCTAGATTTTATTTAAAATACCATATAGCCGATAAATTATGTTTAAAATATCAAATGAAGGTTATAAACAATAGTTAACATTCTTAAGTAGGCAAATACATTCAAGAAATTTGAATATACCTAGAACCTGTAATTGAACGAAATTTGTCCATGAGGAGTTGGATTCTATGTTTATTTAATTTAAAAATATAATTTAACATTAAGATTTTTTTTTTTCTGAAAAGATTTCGACATTACAAGATCCAAGACATTTTTTTTTTCAACATAGTCTTTTTGTTACTTTACAAACTTTTCATGGTGATACTCTTATTTCTGTAACCCGTCGAAATAGTACTCTGCGTTTTTCTCTGCAAAATAATTGTTCCCGAGACATTCTTTGTTTTTGGCTCATTTACTCCGGTTGGGATTGACTTAGACGCGCCATATTTTACCACAACAAGCCTCTTATATATTTTCTATTCTATGAATCCATTTAAAGGTTACACTTTCAATTCTCAATTTTCTTCATTTTCACAAAACGCTCACATCAATTCACTTAAACGACTTTTACATAACAACTGCACTTCCAAAATGGGATAAACTTTGGTGATCAACTGTCAATATATACTAGATTAATGTTAATAATTTTTATTTAGGAATGCTGATATCTTTATGCCGAGGTCGGAAAGTTTCAGACCACTCTTGTATGAAATAAACACAAAAATTGATTTGTTCCCTCCGTAAATCAGATATGAATTCACCCCACGGACTTCAATGCCATGCAATATCTTGTGTTTATCCAACTTCTGCCAACATTCTTAGGTAACTTAATCCATAAAAAAAAGAATATAAAAACAATTATTTATGAAATTATTCATTTAATTTTAGCATTTGAAGATTTTTTTAAACAAACAAAGGCTTACATTATATTGCTTAGCTTTCCATTTTTCACTCTATTGCATTTTTTTCAAGGAATATGCGCTTAATGAAAAAATTTCATAACTGTAATAAGCCCTAAGACACCACTTGATACCCGTGGTCTTACCGACGTTTTTACGCTATTTCAACTCTTTCATGTTACTATATTAATTTATGAAGTAAAAACGATCGTAACCATTTGACTTAATAAATAAAATTTAAGCTTTCATTAACGGTCCAAGAGTTGCTTTCAATAAATTTAAGTTAGTTGAACCAATTTAAAATTATGAAGGGATAGGCGATTAGATGGAACCAAATATAGCAGTCTAATATAATTAATTGTGTAGTTGTTTGCTTTGAAAAATATTGCAAATTTTCAATTAGCAAAGCACATTTTGATGAATGATCGTGTTCCTCCATCTCGACAGCTGACTAAAAATGAAAACAAACGGAATTTATTTTATTTTTCATCTAATCTTTTGTACAAGCAGAAAATACTCGTCCGTAATGCACTCATACTCAAAGTTTGTTGGAATTGTATACATACAATTCAATATTTCATAGGCATATTATGGACAATTATAGACTCTGTATTCACATTTGTAGCTTGACATAAGTTATAAAATATTTTTAACTATACTTAGAACCTTTATTTGATTCAAGAGACTTATATTGGCCACGATATAGCTCCTTTTGAATAGAATCCATAAATGGCATATTCATATATGAAGAAGATCAATTTGGATTACTTATTATCAGGGTTATTGATTTTTTTTTTATCATATTTATTTAATCTAAGTCAGATTTTTTAATCAAAATTTGATAAATTATTATTGCGCTTATATAGATTACAATAATATTATATGTATTTAATAATAATATATATAAATACTAATCAATTAATTTGAATATGAAGTATCTATTAACTTGTTTTAATTCCCTTACATATAAATTATATTGACTCATATGTAATTAAATTTTTTCATCTGAATATTAGTATAATATATATTCACGCAACTTAACCAGCTTATTTTTTTGAAATTTTGTAATAAATGTTATAAACTGAATTGACCATAAATGAATCAAAATCGACTTTTTTAAATGCTTTTTTTTAAATTGAAAAAAAAGGTATATTCTATCCTTTCAGCTATGATATAAAGCATTTGAAGAAAAAGTAAAAAAAAAAAAATTAGTATCTAAGTAAGGTCCTACATTTTACTCAACTTTTGGAGATTATATACATTTTTATTAAATTTAATCAAGATAACGTAATAAATAATTCATTTTTAAATACTAAAATGTTGTTATCAATTTATTATTTACCTTGATTTTCATATATATCGTTTTTTCATGTCAAAATATGATATCGAATCTTAGTTATACACTAAAAACTTGATTTAAAAAAGGCTCAAAAGACCAAACCTTAATTAATTTAAAGT
Source organism: Lepeophtheirus salmonis (assembly GCF_016086655.4). Taxonomy (NCBI): domain Eukaryota; kingdom Metazoa; phylum Arthropoda; class Copepoda; order Siphonostomatoida; family Caligidae; genus Lepeophtheirus; species Lepeophtheirus salmonis. The sequence continues at coordinate 39,918 of NW_027289557.1, read as the reverse complement.
TTTAATGGTCCTATTCGTGTTGTAAGGTTTAAATAATATTAATAAATGTGAGGTTCAGTCTGCAGGTGTTCCAAGACCTTCATTTTGTTGCATAGTGCAATAAGTGATGATATAGATAATTTTTAGGTACTAAAAGATACAATATGCTAATAGTAATAGATTAATTCAAGCAAATTCATTCACGTATAATAGTCCCATTCTTGTATACCGGATTTTATTACCTCTCTGTTGAAAGCTGAAATGCTTGGGAATGAGGAATGTTTATGTGTAAAGATAGTTCTTCTCCAATATGACTATTTATCTTTATAAATTTTCTTAAAATAAAATATGTCTTAAGGAATGCAGACGAAATGTAAAAAGTTAGAAGATTAATCATTACCAATCCATCTACTCAGCAGTATTATAAATTAAGGATAAATTATATCGAATCTATGTTACAGTTGACTCATCGTTTTCTTACACATCGGTTTTTCATTAGCTCTGTGTATGGTTACTTGGAATCAGTAAAATGCAAACTCGTCTAGAACAGAAGAGGATAATGGATTGCACTTAGAGTAATGAGAAATATAACTCAATAAAAACCTTAAAAGTGTTTCACACATTAAAACCCCTTTTGCAGCAAGATTGACCTTTTTTTAGTATATTTTTTAAATACAATCGAATTACTCAATAAGATAAAAAAGAAATAAAAGATTATTTATAAATAGAAAATGTAATGTTTTAATTTATTCATTAATTATTTGTTTAATCAATACGAAAGCAATTGTATTATTATTTTGATAAATTTTGACTATTTTCTTTCAAAAAACCACTTATATTAATAAATTCTAATGGAAAACATTTATTTATTATTTGTTATTAAGAAAGTTCTGTGTAGATCCTAGATTTACATTACTTTAATATTCCAATATGGTGAGATCAGTTTAGTTATTTAGAAGACACCGACTCAATAAGTTTTAGAATTGTAACTAAATTCACATATTTATAGTCTACCGAAGTATATTTTTTAACACATAATCATTTAAAAATTCCCATGAAGTATTTATGCACCTAATAGTATAATAAAATATAATTTATAGAAAAATATACAGAGAAAAGATCATTCAAAATAGCCATCCCCTAGTTTTTTATCCAAGAGAAACCTACAAGTATGATGAAATCAGGAGTGAGGCTTGGAGTATTCAGCATGTATAATTTTTCACTGATACACTATTGTACAAATTCGATCATATATAAATTAAATCAATATATGTGATTGAGAGTAGCGATTTGTGGTGCATGCGTAATATGCATCAAGAACACTGAAGGACTTTTATTAATGTAATAGTTTTCTTAGAGTGGGACATCAAGCAGAGTTGACTTAAGGAGGAATGGAGTCAAACATTTCAATGAAAAAGGTGTCTTATATTGGATTATTCTGCCTCTTTATAAAACTCCTAGAAATATAGAATGATTGTATAGAAGAATTGGAGTAATGGATGTATTCTTGAGCATAAGGTAATGATTTGTGAGGCCAGAAGTCACTATTAGAAAGCTAAAGAACAACTGCATAATGAAGGTTTCTTTGCATTAAAGAAGATGAACTCCACCGAGTAAGGCACAAAGAGAAGATGCAAAGTCATGTTCCAACTTGTACGGATATCCAAATGGAAAAATAGAAATCCCTGGGATGGGGAACGATAAGTGGATACGGATCCAAATATCCGAAACTCAGTAAGAAAGATCCATCTTAATCACCATGAATTAAATGTTTTGACACAGTTCTGGGTCTTGTATTTTCTCACCTTCAACATTTATCCCAATTTGAATCAATAATTCCCCAGCTAATAACTATGACGTCAGAATATCAATCGATTATCAGATAATATATCAATAGACAATAATAAAATTAATATACTAAGATATCATTGAACCAGCAAATCATATGATACTTTTTATTTTCAATCTTTGTACATATATCGGGCGTATAATGTATGGATATACCATAATGATATTACTCAATACATAAATATCTTATGATACGATATAGATATTGTTACATCCCTAATGTTCAGTAGTATTCACACCAAATTTTAGGTTACTATAGAAAAGAAAAATATTAAGGATTGTTTATTGTATAGTATTTAAAGTCCACCCTGTAGACCCTAGATATCCTCTTTTATTTGAGGAAGCTCATAAGATCTTGGTAAGAGATACTTTGTAAACAAGTGATGAGTCATCACATGATATCATTTCATAGAAGGCACAATCTTTTGTTTCGTGCGCTCTCATTCATCACCAGATGCGCTTGAAATCAATCCAAAAATTAGGCACTGGAGATAGTTTTTTGAAATTGATGTCATATTTTGAAGCTACATTATTAACCAACTTTTCTTTGTATTTTGTTTTTAAAAAGTGTATTGACCAATAATTCTCACCCCCCAACCTCACACATCAGTAAATTAGAAGAATGACTTAAGTTATTCTTTTCTTCTAAAAGGTTAATTAATGATCTAAGTATTTTTATTTAAAAATTACTTGCAGTTACTAAAATACTCAGTTCTATCCGAGTCCAAAGTTTGATTACCCGTGTCTACCTAGTTCCAAAAAAAATACCTGAAGCCAATCCCTAATACAATCTTTTTTGCAAAAACAAAGAAGTTTATCGACTGGAATAAATGATTTTAGATTATTACAACTATAAAGCAACTCAAAAATAGAGGTTTATAGTATTTTGGGGTGGTTTTAATTAAAACTAAGTAGGTTTAGTTATTATAAAAATGGTTTGAGTAATGAACAATTTGATTTCCTTTCTGAATTTCTTAATTAGTTCCTCCAAATTATTGTTCCTTTTAATTATTGATTATATTGTTAGTCAAAGGGTTGTTGGTTTTCCAATGTATGAAGTGGACCATACGTTAAATTTTGAGAATTTATATAAGCTTAAATTGGTATATTGAGAACAAACTGGATGAAAAAAAAAGGATTTGGATAGAAACTTTATATAACTAAATTATTAATTTTTCTTCTGGGATAGTAGAAAAGGTATTAATAAAATGACCAAAATGTCAAAACATTTAATTTTGTGAATAATTACTTTGCATTTTAAGACTATTTATATATGTAATTCATAATCTTGAAAAATATCTCAAAAAGTGTATAAAAATATAAAACAACGTACTTTGAACAAAAGAACTATAGATAGGCAGAGATGGAAAAAAGTCCTTGTACAGGGTGTCCATTTTGATTATCATTATTTTTTACTTTTGAGCCCAAGTATACTACAACTCTATGACTATTTCATTAAGTCAAGTGAACGTAAAAATTAACTTAAAAATACTTTAAGAGTATTTGATATCCAGCTTGAAATGACTTTCGAATCCAAGTGAGTTAAGCCCATAACTATATGAGGAATAGGGTACATTTTTTACACTAAAGTATTGTCAAGTTTGTCAAAAGACATCGTTGAATGTATTATATGTTGTAAAGCTTAAAAAAAATTCCATTTCATTTTTTCAAATTTAATAAAAAAATTCAAAAAGACCAACAACAGTCCTCTCCCCTCACTCCAAAATATAAATATTAGTAACGCCCTGAGCCGAGTTGAGAGTGTCTCGAGTTTTGAAATATGATCAAGTCCAGTCACAAGTCTTCAAAATATAGATTCTAATTCAAGTCAAAGTTTTTGTGTTTTTTTTTTATCTTCAGCAAGGTATTTATTCCAATTAATAATGTAAAATATGAATAATTAAACAGATACAATAAAGTAAATTTGTGTTATAAAAAAATTAGTTTAAAATTAAGTCCCTTTCAATGAACTCTTTATCCATGTTACAAACACCTATACAAGCTTATATAAAAATAGATCTGTTTACTTACAAACATAATATTTTATAAACTTAAAATTCTTTTAAAAAACAGCAACAAGGAACAGCAAAACTAACAGAAAAACAGCTTAGTTTGTAGTTTATATATAAATATATATAATTAATTTGGTGGTGTAAATCCTAGAGGATTCTTGTGATAGGAGAACCTTCATGTTTAAAACGGTGTATCTAGCGGGAGAAACAAAGTCCTCAGAGTCTTCCGTCAATCCCCATATCTTCTGTAAGTTGTTGAGCAATTACTAGCAGCTGTATTAATTGTTTTTTCTTTATCTGGACTCTGTTTCCTCCTGGACTAAATAGCGCAAACACTATATTGGCTCAGAATCTACAATATGTTTGGAATTAAGTAATACTAGAATATATTTGCCCGGCATTGCCTAGGACAGATTAAAAATTAAAATTAATTAAGATTGATTCTGCTGAATAAGAATTATTATTGCTGCATGTTACTGTTGGCATGTATCTTTGTATGCATTTTTTTTCTAAGGAGATATAGTAAGCTCGCCATGTGTTGACTGAGACATTAAGAAATTAAAACTAATTCGGAACTTTAATTTGTTAAAAAGTTACGTTCTTTAGTTTTTGTTTTAAATAAAATAGTCATTTGTTTGTGAAAAAGTTGGTTATTAGAAAAATGCTATTTATAGGCGGACATGCCCTTGAAGGCCAAACAATTAATATCATAACAATCTTTTGAGCCTTAAAAACCTACATGAAAATTTTCAGTAAATCTATATATTAGTTTGGGCGTGATTCTTGGACAAACCCACATACAGACATTCACATTTCCATTTAGAGGAAATCTTTGCTCAGTTTCAGAACGGGACAGTGAACAAATGCAGTTTTATATCATATATATTCGTCCACAGCTTCTTTAACATAGTGAAAACTTCCTGCCCTCATTGATGCCTTTCAAAGAATGCATAATCCTCCTCCCCATGTTTGAAAAATATCTAAGTTCCTTATATAGTTCTTAGTAACAAGATCTGAATAAGACACTTCAGGAGTAAATTTGAGATACCAAGGAGTAAGATGAAGATGACAATCCAAGTCGTGTTGCATGTTTTAAGTCCTCCTTCCTAAAGATTTACAATCAGAGAGTTAGACAACATGGAATAAAAAACATAATCAAATAGTGATTTTTTTTTTTGGCTGAAGTTTAGTTAATTTTTGTAGCTTTAATTAAATATAATACTTTTTTTGTTGAAACGATAAAATGAAAGATGAGTTCAATAATTAATTTGATTTGATTTTACAAAAGATATATTCAATATTATATTAATATTCTTCAAAGTTTAATTAATTTATTTGTTAAATGACAAAAAATTAAACAAGTATTCTTGTTAATTAACTATATACTAGAAGAGATGAGAGGTTAGTTAATTCCTTGTTTTGTATCATACGTATACAATTATGTATGATATTTTTAATTTACATGAAACTTTTATTTTCAATTTTTGTTAAGCTGTCGTGCAGATAACTTTACTTAATCTTATTAATAAAGAAAAGTTGATCTGTATGTCATGTTGTCATCTTTAGCGTATCATGTAACTATTGCTCCAAAAAGAAACCGAAAAAAGGCCCAAAATCATACTGTAGTTAGCTAAATAAGTGACTCCCACCAACTGATATATATTTCTAAGGTACTACCAGACCATCATTGACAAATTATTTCTCCAAAAACGTTAAAATGAATTAAATATATATATATATATGTATATTTCATAATGTTTTACTAAAATCAGACATAGTATTTTAATCGATTAATTATTATGATATGAATAATTCTCATGACGTTTCATTATATCAGCTAGAATCAGCTGTGACAAGAAAGGAAGGAGAAAAGGATATAAACAAGGACATTTACTAAAATTACTCCAATGTTGATCCCCAATTCTATTCTGAGTCCAACAAGGACTTACAATCATAATTCTGCAACATATCCTCAAGGCTACACTCTGTCTTTTATGGGCACACATGAACGTTCAAACAGGTTTTGAATATATTTAGAAAAAGGATGTTCCACTACTCAGGAATTAAATAATAATGACAACTGCCAAGGGAAAGAAAATTCCTTCCTTATACTACCAATTGCAAATTAACGGGCCAGCTAAAAAAACACACCGGATTTAAATAAGTGGTCATATGTATCTATTAATGACATTAATAAATGATCGCCATATATAAACACAACAGGGAACATGTTTTTCGAATACTTTTGATTCTTGAGTAACTTTTGGATGGGGAAAAAATAAGAGTTATCTCCTCGGAATTATCACTCTTCATTTTCTTATTTACTATATTATATTTTATCTTAATCATGATGTAGCTGCAAGGACAAAGTATATACTCGTGACATCATAGTCAGGAACCTTACAATTGTAGGTACTATATAACTATTACACTTTTTATAAAAAAGTGGGAGCAAATTTCCCCTTGGTTCCAATGGTTCTACCACCACTCATACGCAATGTGAGGAGGAACTATACACGTTTCTTAAAAATGAAAAGACTTGTAATTGGATAAAAACTTAAGTTTGAATAGAAATAAAATAACATAAGATCCAATTGGCGCTTGTGTGCACCAGCGATTTTGTTATTTGCAGCTATCTAATGTTGTTTATTTTTTTGCCGGTAGAAATGTTGTTGTATCATTATAATTTAGTGAAGTTTTGGGTGGCCGCGGCTCCAGAAATAAAAAATATTGAATTTAAAGTGGAGGAACGGCACACGTTGCGCCACAATGATGATTTTTGTCCACAACAAAATGGAGATTTCAAATCGAGAGGTCTAGCAAATCGCTGAAGATCGGCCTCGACTATGGTAAAAATACTCCGCACTTTATTATAGCACAGACATGTTGCTGAAGTGACGGAGTGAGTACTGCTATGACTTCATTTGGAAGGAAATATGTGTCTTTCCCCACCCCTCCAGAGTCCGGATCTTAATCTGATGGATTATTTTGTCAGTGCTACATTAATCTAAAACAAATCGAACATATAATCCTATCAAGGACTTTCTGATTGCCTCCATCAATGAAACAATGACTAACAAGCCAAAGAACTACCTCTTCAATGCCAGCTCCTCCTTCCGGGTCCAGACCAAGGTTGCAATTAATACTGCAGGCAAATACATTAAATGAGCTCTTTTTAAATATATATATATGTACAATTTAATCTAATTTTCAAGTAAAGAATGTCTTCAATGACAATTAAAAGATTTTGTTTTAATGTACCGATTTAATCTTCACATCTTTGATTATTTTAATGTATTTAAAGTAGTAGAAAAACAAAGGATTGAAACTAAATTAAAACCACATGCTATCGTGTTGGGTTAAATATAATGATTGTTAGTGAATGTATGTAACAATAGAAACAAATTATTATGTATAAGAAAACACTAATTAATTTACCAATGTTATGACATGAAATATATTAATTGTTCTATGTAGTAAATTAGTAAAGCGAAGAGAATTAGAACAATACCTATTTGTTATAATATCATTAATATATCAAATACAATATCCAGCATTCCCCGGAATAATTAGGGGTCAGCTAAAAGTCATATTTTTCGTTAATGATATAGAAGGTAAATCCCCCAAAAATCATCAGGGTTACTTTCCGTACTCTCTTGCATAACTACTCAACACAATAATACTTATATCAATTCATATAATCATATAACGTGTTCTCCCTTCAAGAATGAAATAGTAATGATAAAGGTTTCAAAATTTTTGTCATTATTTTGGGATGACTAATGAGTAAACAAATAACTAGGGTGATATATCTTAGATCAAAATATGTTTATGGTATATATTAGTTGTGACTATATCTAGGGTCTACAGAAAGTTCTGTTATATATTTATCAAAATACTAATGATGTAACTAACTATGTACATAACTTGCATATAATTATAGAAGTAGGTCGACGCAAGTTCCAAAAACATGTGACATAACTTTCATTAGAAATGGTCACCCTTAGCTTTGAGCACAGCCCCAAGTCTCTCTGGAAATTACTTGCATGCTGCAGGTACAATGTCCACGGTGATGGAGTCCCAGGCAGCCACCAGTTTTGGTGTTTAAGTAGATAAATTCTTGCTGGGGGACACACAGGCTCTGCTCAAAAGAATTGACCACATGGAGTAATCTATGACGTTTAGGTCGGGGCTGGAGGGCCCATCTTTTTCTTAAGCCACTCAAATGAACCTCACACCAATGCTGTGTCTCTTTGGATGTGGGGGAGTGGCACCACCCTGTCGGATGTTCTATGGCTCACTTTGGATGTGCTTTTGGGCCAAGGGAACAGTACCTTCCTACAGGAAGGTACTGATGATTTTTGATTTTTTTTTCTAAAAAATTTAATATTTTGAAATTATTTTTCAAAAAATTTTAATTTTTGGATTTATTTAAAAAAAAAATATAATAACCAAGCATTCGTCCAACATATAACTATGTGGTGTCACTAAAGCTACTAATGCTTTGTCCTGGTAAGGGAATACTTGGGTTATATAAATAATTTACATATGGTACATCATTAAAAAAAAGGCCCAGAATCAGTGCTCTAGTATATAGACACTTCAGAATATTAATAGTTACCATGGTCGATATGCTAGAAATAATTAATTAATAAAGTTGCTAATGATTTTATTATTAGTGCATATGCAGACGTATTGATTCAATTTCTATTAATAGTCTTACCTTGTGTAATCATAATCGAAGTAATTGAACTATGTACTTAAATATTTACTTCATAAAGGTTATATACTTTATCATAGGTTTGAATATATTTTTATTTCCCTCATACATAAAAAAGAATAATAACAAATAAAGAAAATAAGTATTTTTTTGGAAAATTAACTTAGATAAATATATGATATTTTACCATATATTTTATTGAATAATATCCTTCCCTCAAATTCAGACCGTGAGTTTTTTTATAAAGTCTTTAGGCACCTCAATAATAAAATGAACACTTTACTTATTTAAAATTTTATTTGTTTTTAGTAATTGTTATAAATCTATATAAATAAATAAAAGTGTTATTGTCCATGTAGGACTCATTTTAAGAACGGGCGTATGTAGCTACAGCTCATCAATACATGTTAAAAAAGGAGGAGTGCAAATATACAGGCTTCACAAACTACCTATGCCATCAATTTAGCGCACTCTCTTGGACAAACGTTGGTACTAAGGAAGATGATTTTTTTCATGTTCGATAATTTGTTCGAAATTGCAAAAGTTGGAAATAAATTGATGAATTCATTGTTCCTAATATTTGGAAAAGGAACGGAGCTCTCCATGGAATCCGCACCACGAGCGACAACATAACAATTGCTCAAACTCTGGGACACTGTGAGACGTTTGTTAGCACTGTTAGGAGGGATTTTGAAGGCTGGAAAGGTGATTTTGAAACAACGAAAATGATGCTGAGATAAAAGGGACAAGTGACTTTGTAGGTCACGTCATGTCTCCTCATGTCTTCCTCCAAGGCCTTAGAATCAACACTGATACCCATTTGTCGTGCTAGAGGCCTAGGTAAAGTCCTGCATCGACATGGTCGCCAAAGGGAGGCCTTCAAGGGGGCAGCAGGACTCTTATCCCTGCCAAACCTCGAAAAGAATTATCAAATTGATCCAATACAATTTTAACGACTTCATCTCGCTGGACTTTTGGCCTCCAAACTCGTTGAATCAATCTAAATCTGTTGGATTTTTTTTTGTGTTGTGTGCTATGTAACGAAAAACCAACCGAACTCCCTGCAACACAAAAGATGAACTCATTTGTGGGATCGAGAGGGAATTCCAGGATTTGCCAAGGAACCCAGTGGCAAAGGGCTGCTTCCGTTATCGGTCTCCTATACAGACTGTAATTGAGACTGGAGAGGATTTTTTGAGTAAAATAAATCAGAATCAAATAAGCTTTCAGAATATGGTTTTATTTTTTAATTTGATAACTGATTAGAGAGAAAATTCCGTTTGAAAAAAATCATTTTTGTGGTACAAATAGCTTGCACACCCTCTATAACAATGATTGTGACTTTAGATATGTTTTAGCAAGGAGGGATTGCTGCTAAGCCTCGGTGTGTTATATTAACTAAGAAAGGAAAATGGGGAATATATATATTTAGGTTTATGAATCCTAAGCATTTTTTAGTTTGGTTCTTTTTTGTTTTGTTTATGGGAACATAAACAATATTTCTTACTTTTGCCTATTTAATTATTATTCTTTATTTCTTGAGGAGAAAAAATTACTATTGATTATGCTCATCAATATCGAAGAACAACACTGAGGATTTGTTTCAGAGTTATCTTCTTTATTATTGATTTTTTTTTGTTTCTCTATGCAATCTACCTACTGGTAATACTGGGCACTACCGCTATATAACATCACTGAATAATTTAAATACTTATTTAAAAATATATTTTCAACTAGTAAATTCATAATAAAAATTACCGATAATATGGCAAAGAAATGTAATCCAAACTCAACATGCTTTTATGTTGACGGGTTATGGATATGTATCGTACGAGTGAGTTGTGTGTCCTTGTAGGCCCAAAAATACATTAAGGGACCTTCACTCTTTGAGCACTTGAAAATAAATCTAAAACTTAGATTCATACTTTTAAAAATAAATAATCAGTTTAACAAAATACTATAGCACTTAAATCTCTGTTACTTCTCTAAAAATCCTGACACAAGAACGTACATGGAACTTTTAACAACACCTTCACTAGACCAGTCCATTTGTAACTTTTTTTGGAACAAAAATAATATGCATTTAGGTAAAAAATTATGCGCAACGCTCTTAAAGCTTTGAAAATTGACTTTTTTTTCTGGAGAATTTTGTTTTGTTCGTTTTATAGCTTCCAACCACGACCAAATATGAATAAATGATTTTTATTACTTGTTTACGATAATTAAATTATCTTTAAAAAATATTTTAATTACTTTGTTATTAAATTAGTTTTGTTGATTTGAAAGATATTTTTTAATCTGCTACTCGCACTGCGTATTGTCATTCTTTTTTTATAAATCAAACAGCCAAATCTCTATATTCAAACTACACAATGTTAAGAGAAGGACAATGATCCTTCATTTATAGTTAATATACAACAACTTGAAAGACAAGTTGTGTCCTAAATCTCCTTTAAATCTACACAAGGAAGGCAAATTTGTGAAGGATCTATAAGAAAAAAAAATGGAATATCAAGTACATATAATTATATCTTCATTCGGTACAAGTCAACTTCTGGTTGTGCTTAAGTTCATCTCTAGAATTGGTAAAACCCTAGCAAAAGCTATCTATCAACTGCTACAAGATTGAAATGTCAAACATTTGGTGAGAGGATTCTGTTTTGATACAAAGGCTAGTAACACTGGTCGTATCAATAAGGTATGTGAATTACTGAAGTCCAAATTGGAAAGAAATCTTTTATACTTTCCCTGTCGACATCATATACTTGAATTGGTGTTAGCAAGTGTTTTCTCCATTTGTATGGATCCCTCATTTGGACCTGATAGTCCAGTTCTTAAAAGGTTTCAGGAGGAGTGGGAAAAGATCGACAAAACATACTTTAAGTCGGCTATGACCAATCATGTAAAAGTCATTTCTAATATGATTCATAAAATAATTGATTTTGGTAAGATAAAACTTCCATATATTCAAGTAAGTAATGATTATAGAGAGTAGTTAAAACTTGTTATCATTTTTCGTGGAAGTAATCCCACTCCCTCTATACACTTTATTGCACAAGGAGATAAGTGACATAATTGTTGGATGAGTAAAGCATTGTACACTCTCAATATTCATATATTCCTAAAATTCGTGATATTTGTGTTTTTATTCAGATAATATATATCAAAGCTTAGTTCACAGCTCTTGATGTTATATCTTCTCCTCGTCCAAATATTAAATTTCTGTTAAGTTCAAAATTTTAATGAAAATACACATTCAGAAATTTTAGAAGCTGTAACAGGCACCTTTGATATTTAAACATACAAAATATTGCCTTGGCATTTTTTGACCCAAAAGTATCATCTCAAGAAAACGAACTATGGCCGCAGCCATAGTAAGTTCAAACATTAATCCATCAAGTATTCCAGAACGAATCAAAGTAGACTTAAATAATATTGGGAAACTATCATGAGTAAAATTTTATACCCTGACACTTAGAATTCAGGGGAGGACTATCAGGCGTTGTGTTTAATCACTAGTAACTGAACATGAGTTAATTATTTGGATGGGTGTTGTTCTCATGAAAGAATTCAACTCCTTAGTTACTAATGATGAACAGCAAAAATGATATATATTACAAATAGTTCAGAACCATGGAAAGAGATTTCCCAATTTAAAAAAAGTAGATTGAGAAGGGAAGACTGTTATAAATTGCTTCAATATTTCACTAAACTCCTTTTATTTTAATATGATTAAATTTTGTCTATTTTTTGTTTCATTTTTCAAAATAAATAGAATATTTAATACAAATAATTTTTTTCGACAATTTCGATGACTTACTGTAAAAAAAAGGAGCTAATAAAAAAAGTTTAATATAAGATCCCTAACATGATAATGTGTATTTTTTACCATAAAGATTTGGCCATTTTTGTTGTTTGATTAAATAGATGAAAATAGAAAATGCACATTCTGAGTCTTAGGTTAATAAAATCATTTACTCATTCTCCGTTTCAAATCGAAGACACCAACGTTTATGAACAAAATAATTGAAATATTTTTTTAGGATAATTTACTTAAGTAACAAAAGTTCCCAAATACACTTAATAATATCTCGTTTTAGTTAGAAGATATCAAAAAGAAGAGAGAAAATTTGAAAAAAAATCGATTTTCATAACCTTTATGGACGTTGGATGACCTATAAAACTTTTCAAAATTATTAGAAATCTGTTAGTCATCCTTTTCTACCTTTAAGTGCACCCGTGTATTTAAAAGTTATTGTGTTTTGAAACATCCAAGTATTCAAAATAGTTTATACATTAAACTTATCCATACTGTTTGTTTTTGTTAACGACGCTCATGATGATTTAGATCAGTGGCTTGCAATATTTATGTACCGTGACCATTTGATATACCAAGCTTCGGTGATCCCAAGGATAAAATTAGTTGAATTGATCCTCCTTCACTGCATTTTTGGAGGTAAATAGTACTACTCTGTATATTAAATTTAGCTTACACATATTCCACAATTTATAGACAAATCTTAGCATGTTGCATTTGGTTGTTAAATTGTCAAATTTAACTGAAAGTTAAATTTAAAATTAAAAAAATAGAAACAAAGTACTCGTAATAAATTTTGTAAAATTTGTATTTTAAGGCGTAGTTTAGATTTTTGATAAAAAAAGTGTTTTTTAATTCATCACAATGATCAAAAAACACGTTTTAAACCTTTACCTCTGGACAACCATCACACATCAGTGTGAAATAACAGAACATTATCGAAAGCATCTAACTCACATCGAAGTTGTGAAAAAAGGTGTCTGTTTGAAGCACTAGTTTGACAAAATTCCCCACACGTACAAGGCTTCTCATTACATCTTAAATTTCTGAGGCAAAGTCTTGGATGCTAACAATTGTCGATGAATCTTACATTGAGTTCCGAGGACTTTTGTGTGATGCATTGATTACCAAACATTGAAATACAGACATACCTCCTTACATTGTTGGACAACCATCTGTGCATACACCAAATCATTTTACCAAGTAATGATTTGATTTTGTAGAATCCAAATTTGTTAAAGAGATCAAGTACAGCCGTAGTAATTTCGAAATATTTATAAAAAAAGTAACTCATCATTGAAATCACTTTCATAAATATACCTCACGTAAACCAGTATCTCAGAACAATTTGTTACATCAGTTGATTCACCAAGCTGAATACCAAATATTCCAAGTGGAGCTGATTTAATTTTCTGGATTACTTGCTCCATAATATCAGCAGACATATCGTGTATTCTTCTACTAACCGTGTTCTTAGATATGAATATTATATTTAATTTTTAGACATATTCAGCTCCAAGCATAACTCGAAAAATGCCTTTGGTTGCTGGCAGCAGAAACTCCTCATCAATGGTGTGGGGTTTATGGTGTTTGCCAATTTTGAGAGCCATCATATATTTCAATGTCTACCATATTTTGTTGGTGAAACTTGCCGTTGAAATCAAGCACCAAAATTGTGTTTAATTTTGTTGTGCTTCATCGATTCATCTTCCATAATTTCGTTTTAAATGACACAGTGGGGCTTTTCAGTTCCTGCTTCAACCATGAAAATAAATCAATACTTAAGCAATTCTTTAATCATCATGATTAATTTGACATGAAATATAATAAATTTGAGTTTAGTTGACAATTATAACTAGAAAATATTAATATTAAAGAGAAATACAACACAAGGACATTCGAGGTGATACTACTAATTTTTAGAAAGCCTTAGCCACAAAACTTGTCAGGGGGGCCTAGTTGGTATCGTGACTCACTGGTTGGCAACCATTGAGTTATACCATATCCTTTTTTATTCTTCTTAAAACATTTTTTATATTTTTAGCTTTATGCATGGTATTAAAATAAAAAATATATGGTGTGCATACACGAAAAAATACATTACATTTATTTTGACATACTTTTATTTTATCTTATTTTAAAGTAGTCAGGAAATAAATGTACAAAATTTGAGAGTTATAAATAAATTTTTTATTTGAGAAAAATCCCATTTCAGTAAAAAATAGTTGACCCCAAATTCTATGAAATTTAGACCACAATTTTTGTAATTTTTATATTCAGGTTTACGATACTTTAATATTAGCGTCTAATAAAAAAATAGTCAAGGAATATGTGTACAAATTTTGAGACATGCACAATTCAGCGTTTTTATTTATAACTTTTTTCGAATTTTGATTACAGCTAGTGCAGAAAAGTTGTGACATGAAATGAAAACGATCTTTGCAAAATTGCATTGTCCTACAAAATCATCTTTAGGTCGAACATCTTGATCAAATTTCAATAAAAGACAAAAACTCTTTACATAGTAAATTTAGATAGTCAAAATACATTTTTAGTTATGTTCTATAAAACAACTTTGATAGATATTCTTTTAACCTTTAAAAAATGCAAATAAGTTTTATTCTAAAATTTGTCCTATAGCAGAAAAATGAAGAAAATTTGATTATCCGCGTATAATGGGAATCATTTTTTTCTTTTTTTTGTAAGTTTTCAAAAAATAAAGACTAAAATTATTTTTTGATATTCTCTCTTTTTGCTCTATTGGGTAGCTTTAGGAAAAACTTAAAAAATATTTTGTATAGTTTAGCATAATGTATAGCATAATTAATTAATTCAAAAATTATTAAATGCATTTAAATCTTTATAGACGAAATAACTAACTTTTTTTTTCCTTTCAAACTTTGAACTAGATGTGCTATCTAAAGATGACACTCAAAGAGGACAATGAAATTTTTCATAGATTATTTCTTTACCATACCACAACTTTTTCGAACTACCCATAATCGAAATTCAAAAAAAATTAAAAAACAAACAGTCCTAGTATACAACTACTTTTTGCACTTAATGATTGTTACACATAATATTAAAAGCATCAGTTAACATTTTTTATACTTTTTTATTTTATACTTACCCATGAATTAATTATCTTAAATAATAGTAGAAGAAAAAAAAATATAAGATTATATATATTTTTAAATTAATACCTTATTATCAAACAAGACATGTTGATTAGAGTATTATGCATCTCTGACTCCCCCTTTTTTCATATTCTTTGTTGGTGTATTAGATGCACAATAAGAATGCATGAAAAACAGTATTTGAAGCTTCGATAATTAATTAGAGAATTTGTTTATTACTAAAAAACTAATGAAGTATTATCCCAGAATAATTGGATAGAGGAAGTATAGGATAAATTAAGTTAACCTATTATTTAGATTAAAAATATTATACACACAAGTTATTAAAAGGATATTTACGTCTTTGTAGTAGACTATTTAATACTAGAAGGCTGTAAGGGAAGGCTCAGGGGCGCCCTCTATGTAGTAGAAGAATGGAGAAATCACTACCATGACATAACATAACTTCAAAAGGCCAAATTTGTCACATTTTCATTGGGAGGAGGGATACAGCCCTTCCAGCCCACCCCCTTAGTACGCCACTGTACTGCCATGGGAATTGGGAGGCTTACTGTGCTTTTAAACTGGGAAGGGACTACTTGCAGACCCTGTCTTCTGGATCTAAAAAACTACATTCAGTAGTGGTTTGGGATACAGTCAGCAGATATAGTTTTGACCGTTGAAGGATCAAAGATAAGAGCTTATCTTTGTGCCCTCGGCTGGGGGATCAAAATTAACATAACTATAAGGCTTAGATCTCGTAACAAGATTTTTATTAATGTGCCTTTCATTGCTTGCGCTAATTAAGTATAAGTAAGGATTATAGTATTACAAATTACTCCATCTAATCGCGGAATCTTCTTTGAAGTGCTTATACATAATATATATTTCCCTCTATAGGAACCACCGGGGCGCAAACCTACGCACATTCAGTAGAAGAGAATAATTTCTCCGCGTTGTCTATTGAGGTACGTCGTTTTATGTATAAACTGATAACTCACTATTTTCTATAGAACCAAAGCACCAACTAATCACTCCTAGAAATCTTTTATAAAATATTCGAGTGATTTCGAATGGTAGCAAAGAAGAAAAAAAACTAATTGAAACACAATCCAAGGACAGGTTCAACACTGCTTGTGGCTCAAGAGCGACTCGATGGAAAGGTCCAAACACTGTACTTGGACTTGTGAAGAAATGACTTGTGACTTGTAGAGGATTAACTTGTATCTAATGCATAAACAATTGATAAAATAATAATACTATGAGGCACTTTAAGGGGAAGAGCAAAGTTCTATAAAGTCTAAAAATTGAAGGAGGGAAAATCTTTGTTGAATGATTTTTTTAATTGCCTAGTTCTTACTAAAATACTATTGATAGATATAAAGATCCAGATGTCCTCTAACTAAAAAGTCTAAACATTTGAAATTGTACAACGTCCTATTTTTTAAATCAAGATAGAAGCAGCTCCAAAGATTATTCTAAAATTTATTCCTGTTCAAGTTCAACTCATAGGAATGGAGTTCTCTGGAATAAAGCAACAATACCATGTCCTTTAGTTTTTGACAAAATATGAGGAGTTGGGGTGGAAGCGTTAGCTTATGATAAAATATTAACGGATAAAATAAAAGAGAATCTTGCTTTCCTGAAGTTTCCTCATTTCAGATAAGTAATTATACATTGTAGATAAATCTTGCAACTCCGGTATCACTGAAAATGTGAGGATGAGGACTCTCAAATAATGTTGAGTTTCTAGTTAGCATAAAATTTCTCCGTGTTGTCTATTGAGGTACGTCGTTTTATGTATAAACTGATAACTCACTATTTTCTATAGAACCAAAGCACCAAATAATTACTGAAAATGGGAGGATGAGGACTTTGAAATAATGATGAGTTTGTAGGTATCAAAAAAGGAGTTAATATGCACAGAACTAGAAAGTTTTGAAAGTAAAAGTGATGAGGAAATATTAGCCGATGTTGAAAGCACAGATATTGTGGCAGAAAGTGTTCTACATTCATTAGTTGATGTGTTTAAGTTGTCAGATATCAATCTGAAAATGAAAGAAAACATTATTTGAATACATCTCAAGAACGTTTTGAAAGGAATGGTCATATTTTTTAATTTGTTGAACTAGAAAGTACAACTAAAAAATCTGTAAAAATGAAAGTGTTATTGTCAAAAGGAGATATTATTATTTGGTAATAAGACATACATATATACCTTTTCTAAATCTCTCTCTCGAATCCTCATTTTGCTACCCTATACTACATATATAAATGAGGTTTATAGTGAGTGATTTAATATCTATTACTATATAACTTATTACATGGTTATTTTCTGTTCTAATAATGATGCAATTATGCTCTTGCCCCATATTTTGCTTTTTCATCAATCCATGTGTATTTTCCATTCTGCGGCAGAAAGGATTTATAGTAGTAATAAAAAAATCCATTTATTTAAAATGAGCTCTAAATTGATTACAAGGTTTTGGATCCACTATTATTTAGAATATACTTCTAACCTCTTGTTTCGTTGTTGTTGTTGTTGCTTTTGTAATCTCATTCTTTTAGGTCAATTAAATTGCAACACTTACACTTTTTATTCACATAAACTAGATCAGAAGGGTCCAAAATCTACAAATAAGAATTGAATAAGTATTTGCACGTTTAAAAAAACAACACTAAGGTTTCCAAATACCCCAAAAATACATTTTCTGTCTATGTTGTTTTTTCATTAAATTGTTTTTTAATGGCATCGAAAAAAATATTGTAGACAGGAAATCAGATTATTTACTATCGACATAAGTTATGAACGTGAAAGCTGTCATACTTTTGATGCTAGAAAATGCAAAGAAAAAATATCAATAAATTGATGGATGAATATTGTATATCAAATATGCAGGATATCCCATCAACTGTGTTTTAAGGTTTACTCACACACATAGGCCTCCGCTTGTGAATATTCTATTTATAATAGTAATTAATTACATCATAAACAGTTTAATGATTATAATAATTACACTATTTAAATTATATATCTTTTTTTTTAACTCCATCCATTTTGCTTCCGTCTCTATCAATTAAAATACTTTTAATAATATTGAAGAAATATGGAACTCTTAATTTGAGGTATCCCTGTTGTCAACTGATGAGAAGAGAAAAAACGGAGAACACGAGTGATTTAAAAAGAAAAAGAGGAGGCATCTCTGATCATTATATATAATATTAATGTGGCTTTATTTAATTAATAGTTATGTATTTATTACACTTATGTGTTATTGTAAGTTGATATATTTATTTAATTAATTATACAATAATAACTTAAGTTTATATTATCTATTTATATTAGCAATAGTTATATTGAAATAAATGACGTATACAAGAGGATTTTTGTTCAAATATAATTAATATAGAAAAATAATTCCATTATAATAATCTTAACAACATAGCTTGGGGGTTTCAAAGAGTATTTGATAAAGTGTTGTATGAAATATTCATTACTTTATGAGAATTTTGGGAATCAAATTAGTACACATAAATGTATCATTTGTGTCTAATATATATCTTAAATGTTACATTTCCTCACAAAAATAAAAAAAGTCGAAGAAATCAAAAGGAAAACTGAAGGAACAACTTTTAAGCAAAATAGGTAATGAATCTCACTAAGCTTTGATTGAAAATTGCTGTATATACGAATAAATCCGAAACAAGGGACTATTAAGATAAATACAGAGTTGCTAATATTCAGAATTAAGATTTGGTGAGGAATGATGAACAATGATAAAAAGTATTTGCGATAAAACGTAGATAAAAAGGAATCATTTTTTATAAATCTCAGAGTGTGTAATATACAAAATAACAGAAACCATTTTCCCATCTCTAATAACATACATTTCTCAATACTATAGCCATACATGAAAATCTGCTGTGTTTTGTGGCTGGCCCGTTAATTTGTAGTTGGTATTACGAATAACGAATTTAATTTTTTTTTTTGAGCAGTTGTGATTGTTATTTAATTCCTGAGTAGTGAACATCATTTCCTATACATATTCCATTAAATTTGTATGTTTGAACGTTCGTGTGTACTCTGATCATAAAAGACGGTGGATAACCCCGAGCATTTGTTGCGTTGTTACAATTGTAAGTCCACGTTGGACTCAAAGTAGAATTGGGGATCAAAATGGAGTAATTCTAGAAAATGTCCTTGTTTATTTCCTTTTCTCCTTCCTTTCTTGTCACAGCTGATTGTAGCTGATCTAATGAAACGTCAAGAGCAGTATTCTTTTTCTGCTCCAAAATATTTTTCAAATTGCAAGGGTTACCATGTAGATGTTCGTTTTCTTTTCTTTTTTTAACATGCCCATTCAACACTGGATTTTCATCTTTGACTATCGCTGTTGGAATACTATAAGCCCTCATAGAGTTTTAAAAAAATATTCTCTGAAAAATATCAAATAATATGGTAACAATGTTAACCCTGGGAGTACTAGAGAGATGGAGAGAGCACTCTTTGCTACGTGTTTTTTTTCTACACAAGTAGATATAAAATATATACACCATTTAAAGTTCACAATGTCGCTAAATAAAATTATTTTCAAATCGTATTCCCGTTTGAATAACTTCTGTTGTAGTTACATACTAAAAAAGATTTATAATATAAATAGTTTTCGAATTCTAAGAATGATTCAAATCATTTTGATATCCCAACAACTGAACCAATAAAAAAAACACAATATATCTTTGAAATTATTGCTTCAAATATCTCAATAAATATTACAAAGAAACCCATTCAAAATCCAAATATTACAACAATACACTTACTTTTTTTCCCTAATTAATTATTTTTTGGCTGTCTTCATTTTTTCGAATGAAGATGACTATTCATATCTCTAATATAATTTTGGAAAAAAAAAAGCAATTTAGAAGTAAAGAAATTCAAATGAGTAAAAAACTTATCGGCACACTTGCTGTCAATCCATGTCACATGGTTTTGACACATAAGAATTTCTTTTAGACAAGATATAAATACATTTATAGAATTTTTGTAGGAAAAAACACAATTTCCTAGAATATCACTATCAAATATAAACTTTAGTTAAATATGAAAATAAACTGCAGTCAGAAAATAAGTCCACCCTATAAAGTTAATTAAAAAAAGAATCAAAAATTTTATCCATGAAATAGTAAGATGATTAAATGAGCTAAGCATATTTATACAACATTCATTAACTCCTTTTTTTAATATCACATTAGTAATTTATCCATGGCCATATTGTACTATATCTTTCATCCTTCAATTTGTCTACAATTTGCCAATTCAAAATTTGATATCATGGGAAGAAATTTAGTTGAATACATGAATGGTGTTTACACCAAATTTTTGTGGTGCAAATTAGAGGGAAGAAAATGAACTGCTAGTCACCAATAAAGAGTTGATTTGGAATTTATTTTCATTTAAAAAAAATTGTCGACAACTTTAGAAATAGTTTATCCAATATTTTTATTTCTCTTGGTCTTTATTGTACTTACATTAAACTAAACAAAAAAAATATATTAAAACACAATTATAAAAGGACATTTTAGACAGGTATATAAAAACAAAAAAACTTCAAAGTTAGCGCATGGGAAATTCGCTACCAAGATACACCAAAGACTAATCTCAAAGAAAATACCTCTAATTTATTTTATAAAAAACAGGGATGTAATGTTTTGCAATACATACTATTCCATTAATGTCAATTTTCCCTTGTAACGGGTGGCCCATCTAGCAATTGCATTTTGAACTACCACTTTTTGACGTCTGACAGCTGTACTAACATTCTCATTGAGTCTAATATTTTGTAAAAGATCTCCGGTTTACGAAATGGTTAAGTTTACACTTGAAGAAAATTGGCAAATACTGAAGACTTACTTCCAAAATAGAGAATCTTTAAACGAAACTGCAAGAAAATTACGTCGGTCGAAATAAAGCGCCTTCCAGGCAGTTTTAGGATAAATTTGTGAAGCGTGTGCGTGAAACTTGTTCGTTAATGGATAAAACAACGCGTTCCCGTGTTCGTCCAGTGTGCTCAATCGAAAACATTGCTGCTGTTGCCGAAAGCGAAAAAACGAACAAGGAGCTGCCGTTACGGTCAATGGTGAGCACTATCGGGCTATGTTGGAAGATTTTTGTTTCCCCAAATGGAAAAGGAAGACATCGACGACATTTGGTTCCAACAGGATGGCGCGACGTGCCACACAGCCAACGTTACAGTGGATCTTTTGCGCAATGCCTTCGAAAATCACATCATAAGCCGAAACAGTAACGCCAACTGGCCACCTTGTAGCTGCGATTTTACTCCATTGGACTACTTTTTGTGGGGAACCGTCAAGGATAAATGTTACGCCAACCATCCAGAGACGATTGAAGATTTGAAACACGAAATTGGAGTCGTCATTGCAGCTATTGAAGCTCACACAATCGAAAATGTATTGAAAAATGGGGCCGATAGAAAGGGCTACTGTAAGACCAGCCTCGGCGGCCATATGAATAAAGTGGTATTTCATCATTAACCGGAATGTTGAGGCTTTCAAATAAAAAAAATTATTGAAAAATATTTTTACGTCTTTTTTTTATAGCAATATCAAAAAGAAAAAGTTTCATGGGCCACTCTTTATTATCATAGTTTTAACACAGACTGGGTTTTTACTAAAATAGAATTAATATTCTACTGGCCTCACCCATTAAAAACGATTAAGAAATCCTCCCTACCAAGTTTAAATTCGAAGGTATTCTCTAGCAATTTTTAACTTTCATATATCACTAATTTAAAATCAAAAATTCCCAGAAAAAATGGTGTATATCAAGAGTGATATATTAATAAGTTATTTTTGGTATCGAACGCAACTAAAGACAACGCCGAAGAATCCGTCACATAAACTCATTACTAAAGCACTTATTTTTAAACTTACCAGTATATGAAGATCATTGTCGATACCTATCGCGTCTGAAAGAAGAATATTGAAAACATTGACAACATGCATGATCAATATAAAAACCTTCTTAAAGTGTGCAATTCGGCTTACCATAAAAAAAAGTGAGTACTATTCTAAAATGTATTAAACCAATTATTCAATATTGCTTCATGATGATTTCGAAAAATTGAGAATGTGAACCAAAAATCAAAGTACCGAAAGAAGAAAGGAGTTTTATAGTAGGTCAACATGGACTTAGATTGATGTTTATTGGTTGGGTGGATGACAAGAATTCTGGATTGATTCAAAATATAAAAAAAGTCATAAAATATTAGATGAAGAATAATATAATTTATTTGAAAAGAACATTGAGCCAACTCATTTTATGTATGAGTCTTCTGAAACCTCAAGTTGAACAAGTACAGGCACGTCTGATTATGAAAAAAATAATTCCAAACAGATATGTAAGGAATTATATCAATAATAATTCACATAAAAACTAACAGCGTTAAGCGAAATTTGTGAACGAGCAGAATTTTTTAATCGTGTTGCGGCCGTGGTTGCTATTGCAGTGCTTCAAGATTTTGGAATAATTGAAAATCAAAACGAAACAAACGTGACTGATCGTCAAAGGTTTATAGACAAACATTAAAAATTGTGAAGCTCATATGAACTGAAATTTACATAAAACTATAAAGGTAATGTGGATCAGACTATCGAGGATATATTACTCCTGTATCTGGATCTGCATTGAATATTAGTTTTTCCATTCTTAATTTTCTAGAAAATGAAGGTATAAATATTATATATATATATATATTCTAATGTTCCTTTAATTGGTTAGATGGAGTTGCACTAATTAAGTATAAGTATCACAATTACTCCATCAACCTAGGAATTTTTTTGGTGAAATCCATATACGTAAAGTATATTTCTTTCTCTAGGAATCACTGGGGGGCGCTGACTTACAGACATCAAGTTCAAAAATAACTCCCAATCATGCAGTCCATGAGCTATGGCGATTCCATATAAATATTAAAGATTAACAGGAAATTCTAACCAACACTGGGTTAAAAAATGGGATTATTTCTTGCCAGAAATAAGTATCGAAAGGCCTATTCAATGGCTGATTTCCCTTTTACATCAAAATGAGCTTCCTCTAAGGCACCTCGTTACAACTTTGGATGGTAAAACTTCAAGACCCACAGGTCTAAGTGAAGAAATAAGGATACAGCTTGGACATTTTCAAAATAGTAAAATTGTACGATAGAACCCCATCCATTCTAACTTGTTTAATAACTTCCCTAATATAAATTACTTAAGAAATTACCAACAATACCTATTAGATATTTGCAAAAAGTATCTATTGTTACTTGTAGCGACTCACTGTTCAATAGAAATCCCGGGAAATTGGCACATTCTAGATGGATTACTACTGCCAATAACATTTCAAGGCTTTATATTTCTACAAAAAATCCATCAAAAAACCTGGAATTGTTATTTTTATAATGAATGTATATGGTCCAATGAGATTCAAGATAAAAAGTAAATCATCTTTTATAAACGCATCCAAACTCTTATTTGAGTAGTTAAAATTACTAAAAAATTTGTGTTCTCAAACAAAAAAAAATTGTCTAGCTAATTATTAAAAAAATGGTTCCTTTTATCATCCTCAACATATTTTGATGTCTATGATAATCGAGGACAGAAACCAAATCCGTGAAATCGGGAAGCATCAGATATTGGAAAGAAGGAAAAGTAGTATTTCAGACACGTTTAGAAAATTTAGAATTCCAATTATTCAATTTCATTCGGAATATTATTATGAAATGATAGAATGGGAAGAAAAATGTTACAGGACCGCCAATGACAATGACATTGTTTATAGCACTCCCTCATGTATATCATTTTCATTTAAAGTAGGTTTCGGAAAAAGTAATTTCCCATTTCGCGGACTTTTTTAAAACTAAACATAACTTGTTCATTATTTTGTTACATCGGCTCATACGATAATGGGTAATAAAGATGTGAATATATACTACAAACGCTTTTTGGACAGTATTGTGCTTGGTTGGTTCAGCTGTCAATTATTGTGCGCAAACTATGGAGGTCTGAAAGAAACAAATTCGACATAATTTACATTTTTACTACACGAAAGGGAAAAACACGTCGACGGCTACCCAAAAAAATGCACTGTATAAGATCTTATATGCTCTACGACCTGGTAGGCCTGTTATCGAAAATGTCGATAATATCATGGAAAATATCGAGGTAGACCATCAAGTTAGCAGTCATTACATCGCCCAGGAGCTGATCATCGATCCTAAAACTGTTTTGAGCCATTTGTATAAGGATGCATACATCTTTGATGACGCGCCAGAAGCTCCGGGAGCTCGGATGATAAGTTTTTATGCATCCATCCTACAGTCTAGATCTGGTTCCAAGTGACTATGACCTAGTCCTGTCTATAGCGTGACGCTACAAATCTTATTTCCAGAGAGGACTGTGAAAATTGGTTGTCTGATTTTTTTGCCAATCGGAACAAGGGCTTCTACGAGAAGGGCAGTATGAATTTAGTTTCTCGTAGATATAAAGTTATGAAGCAGACGAGACTTAATTGGCTTTATTTGGATGATTGTAACACTTCTTAAAAAGCATTGCAATAAATGAAAAAATACGCAAATACTTTTCCCCCAACTTAATTTATTGTTGATCTTTGAAATAGCAATGTTGTTATGCTAAATAAAATCATGCAGGCGTTTGGAATGTAACAATATAAAGAGTGATTTGTATAAAGTGTTTCCTGATGTTTGTCATATATATATACGGTATTAAGGAAAAAATGATGTATAATATACAGGAAGAACTGTACAATTTGGTCTCTGATGTCTTTTATAAATCATATTCATTATATAAGCTGAGTTGAATGAAATATGTAAGGCTGTTATGTAAAAATGAATAAAATCTTGCAAGGGTTTAGTTCAACTCATATAAAAAAGAAAAAAAAAAGGGTTTTAGTCTAAAAAGTTTATGTTTGGATGTTTGAAAATAAAGTAATGTTGAGCTAAGAAATAACAGCATAGTCATGTTAGTGAAGTCTATCAAATTTAACATGTACTTTGGTACTAGGATTTTAGCCCTGAAATTTTCGTTTTGCTCTCATATATGTATAAATATATTTACATATTATATGTGACTTGTACTCTACCTGAATCCCAACTGATACCAGTTTTAAGAGAGTTGTAAAATTTTTGCCTTTGGCAACACCTTGAAATAAATAATCAAGCAGATAAAGGAATAGAGGCCTATAAGTCTAGTGACCAGTTGTAATGGACACTTTCGAGTAGCCAGGCCTTGGTTGCCTTATTCTTATGAAAATATATAGCCCTTGCCATCTCATTTATCCATAGATTCATGGCGTTCATGAGGAACTCCTGGTAGAGCTCAACATTTACCTTGAGACTACGAGGCAAGGAATACAGCAGAGATAACGCCGAGGGCATGAAGGAAGAAGAAAATTTTTTCTGCACCACAGGAACATCCTTGCCGATTTCTCCAGAGAAAAAATGAACTAACCCAACCGAGTCAAAACCGGTGCAAAAATGGTTCGAATTAATTATAATACGAAACAACAATAATTGATTATGAATGCTATACATTCAAACTGAATGATAAGTCCTTTATTTAAAGTCATTCTTTTTATAAAAGATAAATTATAAAAGAGTTCAAGTGAATGAAGAACAATTTTAAGCTCAAAAAAATAAGTGGAAAGATACATTTATGTTAATATATATATATATAAGGGCAAAACTTCCACAGGGCAAAAATTTTACTAAACCTATCAATGACCATGTACATTCTTGTTAATTTTCAATTTTTATGATTCTTTAGTTCTTTTCAGTTTTCTAAATGAAGATTGGTTGTATTTGAATTAGTACTTCTTAATCTGTGAAAATTTGCCCCTAATCACGGAATAAAAATTTCATAGTTGAAAATAAATTGGCTTACTCTTATCAACTGATTGTGCCCCTATTTTTATTTTGTAGAGAAAAGGGCGCAAGATATAAAAAAAAAAGGACTGCATCCTTCCTCCAGTCTCTTTTCAGAAGATCTGATAAAGATCTCATCGTGATAAAGACATGGATAATAAATAATTTCTATAGGTTCTCCAAAATACAGTATATATTTTTTGACAAGTATGATATTGATATTGTCAGATGTATGCATATCTTATCTCCATGATTAAATTGATAGAATCATTCTACGGGATGAAACCTCTAGAATACAACCAATACTATTTTAAAAAAATGGAATTTCTCATAAACTAAACATTCGATTTCAATAAAAACCATTGCAAAATGAGAGGTAAAAAATAATAAATATTAGTCAAAATAATGGGGTTTGGCGTACATAACAGCCTTGACTCGACCTTGGAAACGGGAGCAGGTCTTTATGTCAGTCTCCTTTATCAGATACCATAATTATTCCGGTATCCTGGACATCAGGTCGGATTTTTTATTGTAGGATGAACTGTGCTTCTTCTGCTCAACTGCACCCAAACAAAAATACATTTGAGTAGAGGCCCGGTGAGCTTGGAGGCCAAACGCTGCGTCCAACAAAGTAAAAAAAATATGAATACCAGGTTAACGTTTTCTTAGAAGTCTTAATGTCAGACAAATGACTTCTCAACTGCAACTTCTTAAATCCATAATAACTTAATTGAAAAACAGGGTGTTAAAATGATATCGACACTTACGTGTGCCTGCGATTTTGTGATGATGCAGGTAAACGTCTTTCTATCACAATTTTCATTGAAGTGTTGGTCATAATAGCGAGAGCTGCTCCAGATATAAAGAATATATGTTTCGCGGTGACGTTGATTTTTCTCCGCTACATAGAGACTTCAAATCTGGCGGTCTCACATATGTGACTAGCCTCCATATCAGTAATCCATACCGTACAAAAGATTCATAAAGCTCTTCTGAAGACTGACGTCTGAGAGTGTTTGCAGAAGTAACTGAGTGAACACTGCTATTGCTTCATTGGGATAGGGTCCGGATCTTGACCCAACTGATTTTTTTTCTCTGGAGCTAAGTTCAATCTAATAAACTTCTAACATCTCATGAAATCAATGACTCTCTGATTATCTCCATGAAGGAGACAATGACCATCACGACAAAGAACTACTTTTTCAACTCGTGCTCTATCATCCGGGACCGGATCCAAGCCATTACTGATGTTGGAGGTGCATACATCAAATGAGCTCATCCAACTTTTAAATGTACAATTCAAGCCATTTTCAAGTAAATCCGCCGATGTGGCCTCAGTGACGATCTAAAGATTTTTGAAATATGCGCATATTTGATTTTAACACACTGTAAATGTAAAAGCTTCCAAATTGTGCATTGTAAATAAGTAAGTATACTACATATTTTGTTGGCATAGTCATAATTTATGGAAAGAAAATAATTATAACTAATAAATTGTTTATCCTTCTCCCCCCCTCTCATTTTACAAAATAATTAAGTTGAACAATGCAACGTTGAGCAATTTCTAATCTTATTTGATGTTATATTTATGGATATTATTATATAGATTAGTTTAATCCACATAAGGCTCATAAAAAAATTATTTATTTTTTGAGCATTGTGACGACACATTTAGAATGTCGGATTTAATTCTTAAGAAATATTAAAACATGCCAAAAAATGAATTCTTTATAAACTTAAAATTACATATTAACTAGTTTTTTTCCAGCTTAACTGTTACAATCTGGCTTAATATATGTAGAATAACCAAATTTTAAAACAATACACCTAAATGTGTCCGCAATTTTGAAATATTTTATAGGCATGCCCAAGGAGAACGCTCAGACCTATATCTGAAATTTGGAGAGGGATAATGTATAAAGAAGTCTAAAAATTTACTTAAACCAGTTTTAGGTCCATCAATTGGCGGGCTCATATACAAGTATAAATAAAATAAAAAGACAAATTTCAATTAAATAAACATTTATATTACAACTTGGACCAACAAATATTTTTGACCCTATACTTAATTAATTTAAAAGATCACATAGTCATATTAAATTCTGTATCTTCCAGAAAAAAGGAATAATTTCACTATTATAACAAAAATATTTAATATAATTGTCAGTAATATGCTTTGTTCTTCAACGAAGATATGTCTGACACCGTCCTAATCTAAGAGTAGGAATAATATTAAGTATGTTTTATCTTTCTTTTGATTTGGAAGAAGAATATAATACTTCTAGGTCTTTCTACGTACAAACCTAGTGTTCATCCTTAGAAATCGGTGAAATTTATTAGAGTTAAATTGTTCCTTGATCTTCCATAGCGGAATTTATCTCCCGATTTCACAACACAGTTAATATTTAATATTGATAAACAGGCACTCAATCAAGCATTATATAAAATATAAAACAAAAAAAAACAAAAAAATATGCCTGAGTTCGATGAAATGAAAAAAAAAAGAAAAAAAGAACTGCACTGTCCTCCTTTTAGGTATTCTTAGTATACCAGTTAACAGTTTTTCACCAAAGTAGATTAGAAAGCGACGCGTCAAGTATTGAAAAAGCTACCTTAGGCTTGCGACAGTTGCAACGAATTTGGGTTTCCAATTTAAAAAAATTGTATTTTTTGATGAAGGAATTAAACACAATTCCCTCTCTGTATAATAAAGCAAGGCTATAGTCAGGAATAACTCCTTTTTCGATCCTCAATTCTTCTCTGAGTCCAATAAGGACTTACTTCGAAAACTCCCACATAAATTCTTAGCGTTACTCTCTTTTATAAATGAGTACATAACTTGTGGTTACATCTTAGCACTAGATATTTTCTCTCATCAAGAATGAAAGAATAATGGTAGCAGTCTTAGAAAATAAAATAAAAAGACTGTTCTGTTTACCCACAAAACTCACAACTTAAAAAATACTTAGGATTCAGAACTCAAGCCATTTCTCAATGTTTTGGTATTTTGTAATAATTTATTCTAAAGGGCATGAACAAACTAAAAATATTTATTTTCCACAAGATGTTGTGGGAGTCTGTATCTTAGGAACGTTACATAATTTTTTCACATTACCGTCTCTATGAGTATCATACCAATATATATATCTATATATATCAAATATTATTATCATTCAAGGACGTGTATTATTTTACCACAAGACAACTCATTGCAGCTTTGTTTACAACCTAGTATAAATAGCAGGTGGTCCATTGATATGTAAACATTTACTAATTAAACAATAAATGAAGGTAGAGATATTGAAATATATTCTGACTTGGATATACTAAAAGATAAAAAATAAGATACCAAACAAACGAACAAGTCGAGAAAATGGAATTTGAACGTAATCAGCAAATGTCCATTAGCGCGCTCCAATCAGTTGGCCGTCTCAAGGATCATCGCCAAGACAAAGTCCGAAACAGCGGAGAGGAAGAAGAACTCTGTCAATAAGGCCAAATTGGATACGGTTGACTTAAAGAAAGCAGCACAGATCAATATAACTCAAGACTATGAGGGATCATGCAATTGATTTATGGGTTTCACACCAGAGTGTCCAGAGAGCTATCAAAAAAGTGGGTAGAAAGAGCCTTGTGAAGAGGAGAGGCCACTTTTGACAGCAGCAATGAAAGAAACCCATCTCCTCCGTTACAAAACGGCTTTGAATAAATCTTTTGAGTTCCTTTTTGAACAATTTTGGCTCCCCTACAAACCTGTTGCCAACCCCTTGACTACACCTTTTGGGTGCATGTCGAGGGGAAGGACTGCTGTTTCCATCATCCAAAACACCAATGCTGTCAAATACATTGTTAGCCAACACTTGGACCCCCTGACAAAAGATTATATCCTGAGTGGGTGTTTGGCATTCTTCCTCTGCCTTTAAGCCAGTAGTGAAGCTTAGGGAAGTTACGTTAATGATTAAGAGAGCTCAGACACACATCTATTTATAGTATTAATTTTGTTGAAATTCTTTAGTTAATTAATTAATTAAATCTTTTTGAAGTAAAATTCAAAGTACTCATATTTTAATGGACCTCTTGGTAAACAACGCTCATGCCCCGCTCAAAGAATATAATTCATGGTTTTTTAAAACTCATTTGAAGTGTAGTCGAAGGAAATTACAAGTGATAATGAATAATTTTTGATAGTATTTCCTCCCTTTCCTATACATTATTTTACTCATGGGTGATAGGGTTTACCCTTTACAGGATGGTAAATAAGTTTTTCGAGGTTTGTTTTATTTTATAAATTTGTTAATTAGCATTAACTTTTGCGAATATGATCAAATTAAAAAAAAGAATCAGTGGATTTTTTTTGTTCAAAATAGCCACACCTGCCCGGATAACATGACGGAGACGATGAGGCATTTGGGGAAAGGCAGCACGGACAGTTTTTTCAGAAGTTTTAGTCCCTTACTGGATGAAGGCACACTTTTGATTGTTTTTGGTTGAGTGGTTACACCCCCTGGCCTGAATGGTAGATTATATAGATGTGTACATGGGATTAAGTCAGCGCTGCTGGGAGCCCACATATCATTTTCTCAGAAGCTCTTGAAATTTGTTTTTAACACTCTTGCACACTTTTTGCAGTGTGAGAGGTTACCCTGTCTTGGTTGACAATAAAAGGGGCATCAGCATATGTGTTCTTAAGCCTGGGAAGGATCTTGCCCCCCTGGTAGTGACATTATTTGATATTCCCACTCTCCTCAACAAAAAAAACGAGGGGCATCATCTTCCCATCTGAAAAATACCGGCATAGACCATGACACTGGGCGGCTTCTGGTGCCTTTTTATGATGCCGTACTGCTAAAGAATTCTGTCAATGGTCTTGCCTAAAAAATGGTCATTTTAAGTGCTTTGGATGCTCTCAAGGTTTTAAAACTTTGTCTATGTTGTCTCTGACTTACCACTTCTTTTTTCTCGTCATGTAAAGCCGGCAGAGCGTTGCAATTCCTTATAAAAAATATATATAATATTTGACAATTTTATCATTTTCACAAAATAGTATTGCAATTAATGAATTTTTATCGAATTTATATACAATAGTTTATTCTTAATGTTGTATTGTGATAGTAAAAAAAAAAAATAATAAATCGTGATTTCTTCTTGTATTAATGCAGAGATTTAAAAATTATTTTAATTCAATTATTTTACTCATGACGAAAATTTCAGTTATCTCACTTCGGAATTTTGTTCAAATAAAAAAAGTATTAGATATATATATTTTTTTTTAATATCTACATTTATTCATGAAGAATTAAACGTTTACAATTTGAACGAAAATATCAAGATAGGGCTCGATAGAGCTCTATCCTCGTCCTCAAATAGAAAATTAAGATATTTAACTCAAAATGGAATTTTAGTTAAATATCTTAATTTTCTAAAATATAGTCGATTTTGTATCTTTAACGTTTTGTGTTACACTGACTTCAAAAAATGTAATGTTTTTCTACAGATAATATATCATATATCTACTTACAAAGTTTTACCAAAATCGGTACGTAATTT
Organism: Lepeophtheirus salmonis; assembly: GCF_016086655.4. NCBI lineage: Eukaryota > Metazoa > Arthropoda > Copepoda > Siphonostomatoida > Caligidae > Lepeophtheirus > Lepeophtheirus salmonis. The sequence continues at coordinate 7,939 of NW_027289557.1, read as the reverse complement.
TTTCTATAATCCCGCTTACAAATAAACAAACGGAGGCAAAAGCATAACCTCTGCTCAAGTTCGTTTAAGTGGAAAACCAAAAAAACTAGAATATATACTCGATAGAGTACAAAACCTCCACCTAAAATCGAAATGAGTTAAGTATCTCAATTAATTTCAAAGTTATGGTCGATTATGCATTTTCAACGTTTTATGCTATCTTGACCTTCAACTTTGACATTGGCATCTGAAAATTAAATGACTTCTTACTAAATTTGACTATAACTGATTGGTAACTTTTGCCTTAATCCTTGTGAATAACAAACTAAAAAAAAAAAAAGACAGTGGCAATAACATATGTATACCTCTGTTCAACTTTGTTATCAAATTATAGAATAAATACTGGACACTTCCAAAGATAGAAATTTAAGTCGGGTACTCTTACAACAGGCTCTTCTGGATTAAAAAGTGAAAGAAAAAAGACGAAGCAAAAACTTATTGACTCCCTGGACAAACTTCGTTCATATAACCTCGTTTAGAGTTGAGTGAGAAAAACTCCAGGTTGGATAAACATTATTTTGAGGGATATGAATATGTGCGAAATTTCAGTGAGTGTAAATTTAAAAAAAGTATTTTTTTTTTTAAACAAAATATGATTAGTCTGATTAATAATTCCTCTCTCTATTTTGAACATTATAAAATATTAGCCAGAAAGGAGCACTATTGTTTATAAACAATGCACTCTGTCAGCATACATGTCACCTTCAAAAGTTAATATATATCTTATGAAATTCTTTCAGGCATATTTTTTTTTTTTGCTCACAGTAATTTAGCAAATATTATATTATAGTATCGTATAATTGATGTTAACCATTGAAGTTTACTAATGGCTTTTGATAGGCCGTTACTATTCAACGTAAGATAGTACTTTACCTACCCATATTCCTGTTGTCAAAGAAAGGTCATTATAAAATTTGTCTTGAATATAAAATCATTTAAAAATATGCCCATAAATAAAAAATGTACCTATACCAAAATTTTAGCCAATTCTGATACGATTTTTATGAACGATTTCTATTCCTTATTATATAAAATGTTATTACATAAGCAAATAAAAAAGTGGTTTTCTTTTTTTTAATGTTAAACTTTTTATTAATTACAGTTAAACGAGAAAAAGAAAAAAATATATAAGTTACAAATTGCTTTAATGTTTTTGATCAATCGTTAATAACTTTATTTACGTATATATGGTTCTTTGAGTGCACAATATGTCTTTGAATCGTAAAAGCGTGATAAAACATGATTTTTTAAATCACTTTAAAGGCCAAACCTGGATTCTTAAAGTTTTAAAAGATGGCCTTTGTGCTTTACGACTAAATAAAACAATAATAAAAGCGATTTTAGAGCAAGGTCATGCCGTGACCTAAATTCTGTTATACAGGTATATTATTAATATACTTATTATATGTTGAAATGAAATTAAAGAAAAATAATTTTATAATGGGTCCACCTAGTACTAAACATATGTTAGTCTAAACTATGAGCCTCACTTCCTTTTATTTGTTGATAATTTGAAATAATATTATTCACATGTATTGGTTGTATCGACATTACTAAGCAGATTCCGATGCATCCGTACAGCTCTAATTTAAATATTACATTCTGTTAAAATTGTCAAACAAAAATCTAACTCACGGCCCAGTCCCTTGATGTCACTCACTTGAGATTACTAGATGTCCCAAAACAGTAAATAAGTTTGTTTTCAGATAGTTTCCATCAAGCTTTGGATTTTATATTGGCTTACAATAAATATGTAAAGGGCATTAGATGCTGAGGTCTGAAAGTGAATGCACCTACTGCATCAACTTCGATCAGCTAAAGACCAAGATCAAGTATGTATAAGACATTTTGTGGACGGGAGCTGATTTATCGTATCAAAATTAGAAAACTGGGTGAAATATACAATGTATAATAATATCATTCGTCTCGGTATTGGATAATTTTTTAAATAAATTTTGTGATTTTATATATTGCAATAAGAAAGAAGAAGTGGATGGAAAAAAAATTCTGTTCAACTTTTGTAGCCAGGTGCACATAAAGTACTCATACTTAGATGACTGAATAACTTATGTACATACTTCTTAACCCTCCTTTAGTAAACTGTGATTTACTCTATCCCATATTTTATATAATTTCTTCATGTTTGTTTAAAATAGGTTTTATCCCGAAACTTTTTGGTATGGTTCTGAAACATCTGTTAGAGTAAGTCCAGCTTTTTTCTGTGTAAAAATCTATTTTCGAGGAATTTGTAAATTTTTAATAAATGTTTGGTAAATTTGATTAATTTGTTCAATTCCTAGACGTTCTTTTCATATTTTCTCAATTTAAGGAATACACATTTCTACTAATGTAATATCAGCTGTTATTCTATACATCACACTAAACTACATCAAAATGATTAAGTACATTTTTAGAATTTAAAATTCGTTAAAAATTTTAATATTATAATAGTCACAAATTTAATCTTCAGATTAGGAATAATTAATAAAAAAATAGTTTTTAATCATTTTAATTGATATTAACGAGTCCAAAATATATGAAATTTTAGTAAAATATAACAAATTTAAATAGTATAGCTGTAAATCTATGTCGACTCTGTATCGTGTAATAAAATTCGTTAAATATTGGGCAACTTTTTACCCCCGTTTAGTAATTACGTTTAAAATATATTCATAGTTCAGAAAAATTTTATACTTATACAATGAACATTGAATACCATGAATATATAATGTTAATACAAAATAGATACAACAATGTTCTTTTAACTTGAATTAAATATGTATTCTATGAGACTATAAAGTTACTTTTTCGCATTTCAAATTTAATATAATGTCTCCTCGTTATCATTTATTTAATATTAAATTATACTCATTATTTTGATTAATGAATAATGTTTTATTTGTACTACTTTACAGGGTGAACAAGATATCTCCCCCCCAAAAAAAAAGGATATTTTTCAAACTCAATTTTCTTTCAAACTATTTATCAAATTAAAAATATAAACTGGATTCTGAAAAATGATCAATTCTAATTCATTTTATTAAAAAATCACATACAGCCTCAATTAGAGTCTTTATTAAGGCCAGGAGTTCCAGAAAGCCTTTTCAAATTTTTCCCTTGGCAAATTGTGGAATTCCTCTTTGATCAAACTGGTAAGTTCGTCTTAGGTGTTACTGGGTGTTCGTTTGGTTTGTCGTTCAATCGAGCTCCACACACAAAAAAATCCATCAGAATCAGATCCGGCGAGTATGAAGGTCAATAGTCCAGCGAGATGAAGTTGTCAAAATGTCTTCGGGCTATTAGATAAATTTTTTCAAGGTGTGTCAGGTCCTGCTGCCACATAACAGGCCTCCCTTTGTTAATGCAGAGCCAGATCAAACACTTCTCGAGCCATTTCCCTGATAAACTTTTGTGGGTGCTCATTGACGATTTGCAGTATTCTGGCTTCTGGACACAGTTACTTCGACCTTTAACCTCTATCTTCATTGCAGTTGCCTTGAAATCAACTTTTGAGACCTCAAAGTCCCTCCTAACTTTGAGAACGAATTGAGTCCCAGAGTTCAACTAATTGTTATAATTTTGTTACCGGTACGGATTCCAAATATTTGGACAACGAATTAAGTAAATTGATTCTACTTTTTTCAACTGGGGAAGGTTTGAATAAGCTAGAAAAAAAAAAAAATTACCTGCATATGTGTTCACGTTTGTCCGCCAAAATCTTGCAAAAGTTGTCTTCCCTGGTCATTACATTAGGTAAAAATCTATGAAATGATTTATTGATTTACGCTGTTTGTCAAGTTGAATTTCCATAAAAATGGTTCTTATTTTATAGGATCGAGATATGCTAAGGTTATTAACTGAGATCTAGTTTATGAATTCGTACTTTATAGTACAAATATGTCATATTCAAATAAATTTGTCGTTCACGAGTCAACCTTTTCAATCAAGTATATAATATTTCATATATAGTGTTAGCTTAGTTTTCTCATAAAAATGATTGTTTGAAAAATACAATCCATAAAGTAGAAAAATATGTAATACGTCAAATTTAATAACAAATATATTATTTTAAAACCTTCTTTTTTATTCTCAATTCATTTTCTCTCACAAACTACGTTACAATTTAAAATTATAATAAAAATACCACTATAAATGTTTGACTTATTAGTATAAAGTATTTATTAGGATAATAATAATTATGTAAATAATGAGACGCTGGAAAAATGAAAATCCAGCAGCACTGATGAAAAAGTAGTTCGTTTTTAGATAATTATATAATCAACTTTATGCATATATTAATATACAGGGTGGTACAAATAATTTGCAAATATCTTGAAACACTTATAAAGAGTTGGCAAGATGGGGTAGAACTATTTGTATATATATATTTTTTTTGAAAGCTAATTGAATGAAATTCAATTATTTATCCACCGTTCTTTTATCGTCGTCCACAAAGTGTTTGAAGCTTTTGCAGGCCTGAGCCACTTCGTACAGTTCCCACATTGCCGTTGTACTAGTTCTGGTATGAGCACTTTTAACTTATATTCCCGGGATGGATGGAATGACCAAAGAAATAAATTACGCCTTGCAAATAGACAGTGCACAAAGGCCAAAAAAGTGCAGGACTTTTTGGCCACAAAAATTCTAACTTTTGGAACACAGACTTCTGGCTTGGACCTGAACCCATGCAGTTTTTATCTCGGCAAGAAGGCCCAGCATGAGGCTTGTGCCAAGTATTATTCGTTTATGGATGGTCTGAACCCGTAAAATGACAAAGCTGGATCTGCACGGGGTCACCTATGCCTGCCAAAGCTTTCGGCGCCGTGTGGCTGATATTATAAAGAAAGGAAGCCCAATCTGTAAATAATTCAATGTGATTAAATCTATCTTTCAAATATATAAAAAATATGGTTCAACCCCCATCTAGTTCCTTCGTAATAAGCCTTTAAATATGTTTCAAATTTAAGTGGCTCCCTTGTATTTTGTTATATCCACAGCAGACGGATAAAATAAAAACCGTATCAATCTTAACCCATGCACTGAAAAAGGACTTCCTTAAAGTTGAATTTCAGTATCGCAAGTTGGGCCACTTTTCTAGAGATATGGTATTTCAGGGACCTTTGTCTAAAACTTTCGTACTGCTCTGAACGCAATCCTCAATGGTACGTTTTGAGTTTCATGTAAGAAGCCATTATATAGTTCATTTTTGCTTGTGCTCTCCCAATATTTTGTGAAATATCCTTTGCCAACGCAATGTACTTTTGATGGAACAATTTCGAACATTGATAAGCACGTTCATGGAGTTGGCTCTTATTTTTGGGTTGAAGGAGAGCTGAAGAGACCGTTTCAGTAACCGTACTGCAAGGATTTGTTGTTTCATTGCAGTTTAAAACATCATTTAGGTTATTAAGGTCCAAATTTATTCGTATATCTCTATATAAGTGAATTTTGATCACTACGTTTCCTTCACGTGGTCTAATTGCCCCCATTATCTGTCATATATCTTCTTGATCTTCGTTTGTGCATTCCCATGGCGCTTGATTTGTAATGTATACGAAGTTTCCTTTACAAGATAAAAAATAAGGAATTTTCAAAGAAAAAATCACCTGAAATACTCAGTTATACCAGGAGAAGAAAAGAAGTTTCCAATGTAGCATCATATTAATCATATAATTTTAACTTTGTACCAATTTCTGTTATCTTTTCAACTTACACTCGTAAATATTAATTAATATGCTAACATTACTAGTATTTACATAAAAAACGGGGAAAATCCTTGTGTTAAAATAATCTTAATAATATGAATTTTGGGTTTAATAAAATATAATTTGTTATTTTTATAGCAAAAAAATTATATTTTTGTTTTTAATATAAATTTTTACTAAATATTCAGTATGTATTATATAAACTAATAACGACCATTTGTATATCTTGTATTGTAGGCCACATTTTTTCAAACTGAAAAAAATAAAAAAATCAAGCAATCAAAAGGTAATCAAAGGAAGGACTTATAAAAACAGCTAGTTCCATAAACTAAACTTCGATTAAAAATTGCTTAATTTACAAATAAATTTTAATTTATTATATTGTCAAGATAAATAAAGAATTTGAATATAATCATATTTAATGTTTTTTGGTACAAAAGGATGTTGCCCCCTTATAGCACAGACATGAATCCCTGGAATATTGTTTTTGGCCGGATATCCAGTCCAAGTAGTTAATCGTAGGTGGTGGAGCATGAGCAAAGACTCCATTGTTTGTACTTGGAATGCCTTCAAATGCCGATTAGAAACCATTCTTGAGGCAGAAGGTGGATATATCGACTAAATATTTTTTTTAATCTTTATATTCAATTTTTTTTTTTTTTAGAAATTTACAAATGAACAAAGGAGTTGTTATCAATTATAAAATATATTATAATCAAAATATAAAAACTTAGTATTTTACAAAAATATTCTTCCTCATTATTTTGATATACAAAGATAGAATATTTTTACTTACTTCTGGAACATGTAATATATTGTTTATAAGTTTGCAAAGTTGCTATTGATGAGGTAAGCAGTATCTAAAAACTTTTTTCCATCTTTTAACAAGATACAATACTAATTTTGAGCTATATCTAATTCAAGAAAAGGATACAACCTTCTTCATATTTACGTTCAATTCAATATTTTTTTTGGCATTTTTGATTAACTATTGACTTTGTGTTCAAATATTTAAGATGGTTAAGATCTACAAGAATTTTAACTATAGTTTAAAACAATTATAGAGTCTATCAGATAAATTCGGAAAAGTTTTGCCTTCATAAAGATTAATAAAGTGGCCATTGTTGTAGAGTTAGCGGGATATATGAGAGGTTGAGAGTTTTAGCAACGATTTAGTTTCGATTTTCCTGCACAAATATCAAAATCAACCATGAAACCGACACAAAGTGTGACTTTTGCTGAATTAGCTCGAGCATTACACGGTACTATGGCTATCTTTGACTCCACAGGGTAATCCAACACGTCAGTGAGGTTTTTAAGTGCCTGAACGAGTCATGTTTTAGCTTTAACCTTGCTGATTAACAAACAAATAAATAAATGCAAGAAAATCACTTTTGTGCAGTTTTGCTGTCGGAGTTAAAAATATAAATAACCTTAGAACAAATAATTATAAAATAACGGTGTAAGTAAAATAGTATTTTGTTAAATGAGGAACTAGTTCATTTCTGTAATCAATTGGATATCTATATATTAAATGTGTTTGTGTGTGTGTCCTTCAATCACATCCGAACAAGAGGAGTAATTTTCCGGTAATTTTTCATGTAGGCTTTACAGGCACGGCTTTGGTAACTTATTTAGGTCCTTTTCGCCATGGTGGCCTTTTAATAATACATTGCCAATACAACCTGAGGTAAAGAGTGTATTTCAGTTATTGGAAGGGTTCTTTGATGCTTAGGAAGCCGCAGTGGATCAATTTAAATGGTATCTGGGACCACCAGCCCACAACCCGTTGTGGAGGTGTATTGAAGGATATTTGAAGGAGTTCTTGGTGCTTATAAACACGATCCAGCAATTCACTTGTACAACTTGAGGGCTGGGTTGCAGTCTGAAGGGTTTCTTGATGCTCAGGGAAGCGGCGGTGGATAAATAAAACTTGATTCTGGGCGAGCAGTTCCTCTGCACAACTTGAGAGCGAGGTTGTGTTATAAAAGACTGTAACGGTTTCTTGGTGTTTAGACATGGAGTAGTGGTGCAGTTTAAACTGCCTTGAAGCCCAGTACTTCACCTGTACAACCTGAGGAGATGGGTGTATTATAGTATATTAGAAGGATTCCTTGGTGCCTAGAAACGCGGCAGCGGAAAGTTTAAACTATACTTGTGCCAGTACTTCTTCATTACAACCTGAGAGTGTATTT
>NW_027289556.1:0-401 GCF_016086655.4 Lepeophtheirus salmonis | reverse complement strand
CTTCTAATATCCTATAATAAATCCCAAATATTGTCTAAGTTTCATTCTTCTAAGGTATATTGTGAGTAATGACACTTCAAGAATTAATTAATGTCATCCTCTTTTTCTCCTCACACAGCCTATAAATACTTGTACTCTTCTTCTTCTCCCTTTTATTTGTAGGGAGCCTATAATTTACGAACCAACTGTAATGAGAAATCAGAGGGCTATTAATACTTTTTCAAATAATCCTGCTACATATCTTCCTGAATTTTTTTATAAGCCTCAAACAGATGAGGTGGGTGGTTCATGATCCTCTCCTTCGAAATACTTTTTAGTGAATGGAAAAATGAACTAACAGGTCTTTGGGGACAAAACAACGACGTATTTTTTTTTAAATGGGCAGGGGAGAGTGAAGATAC
>NW_027289555.1:0-580 GCF_016086655.4 Lepeophtheirus salmonis | reverse complement strand
TTAACATAGAGGTTCTGCATGAATCCACTAGATGATGTTGTTTTTAACAGCCCTACATTTTTTCTTATGATAAGCCTCGAGGATTAATAGCGGAGCTGAAGTGTGAACTTTCAAGAACAGGTGCACGCACTCATACATGCAAGGAAAATCCATTTGATAGAGCGCCTTTAATAATATGATTGGAATGATGAAAAACGAACAACATTTTTATTGCACTATTTTTTTTCATTAGGAGTCAACACTAAACACTTCTGTACATATTATTATATACATTACATAAAAATAATAACTGTTTTTTTTTGTTTTTTTGAGATCCATATCAGCAAAGAATTTTGCAAAATATGTGATCATTACAGTCTTAAATTGTTTTGGTAGATATGATATAAAACCATCAGTAGGAAACAATCTAAAATATCTAAGTAAATATTAATTATTTAAAAATAGTAACTCTCATATAGACTGGTATTGAGATCAAAAACAGCAAATTTTTTGGAATATATATGTGATCGATAACATCTTGAAAAGTTTTGGTAGGCATGTTAGTCAAAACCTTCCCATCAATGATGATACAATACCTTCC
>NW_027289554.1:0-579 GCF_016086655.4 Lepeophtheirus salmonis | reverse complement strand
TTGGAGTGAAGATAAAAATGAGCTTGGAGTGAGAAGATCTGATAGAATTTGAAAGATTTTTCGAATTGAAGAAGAAGATCATCATCAGAAAAATGGAATAAGTACGCACCCTAGAAGTAAGAGCAAAGTTTTTTACGGAGATAAAGGAATATGTGGCTTTTTTTGGACCCAGGACAAGACGAGCCATCATTTTCTATTTGAATGCGGGACGCTCCGTCTAATTTATAACGCCATCGGCAAACTTTTAGAAGTATATTTTGATTTTTATAAGATGAAAAAGTATGATTTTTTTGCCTATTACTCTAGAAAAAAAGGAAAGATTATTAATAGAGCTATTACAAAGGCTCAACAAAACAAACGTGCTTCCTCAGACTCTGAAATTTTTGGTGTTTTATCCGTTGTGAAACTTCACCTTCTTGTTTTAGATAAGATAAATCAGGGCTTTTACATAAACAAACTCAAAAATTCAGTGTTGTCTTTTCAGGTTTTTTTCTTTATATGTTGCATGATATGTTAATTTTTGTTTCTATTCTGTTTTTCATAAAATTTTAGTGTCTTTTTTTTAGTAGACGTGTGTAT
>NW_027289553.1:0-1086 GCF_016086655.4 Lepeophtheirus salmonis | reverse complement strand
ATTAATGAAGGCACCAGTGTACATTACGTAATTGTTGCTGCCCCTCCTTCTGCGGTGCAGTGTCAACAGCATTATTCAGCAGCACCCACCCACCCCTGTTTAAAACATCATCCCAGAGCTCAATTAAACAATTTTTTGAGTAGTCTTTGACCCTCCAAGACACAAAAAAAAGAAGCAGGAAAAGCTGGATAAATGATTGCAACAGATTTTCAGCCATTTACAGTTGAAGATGACAATGGTTTCAGAAAGTTTATACATGCACACAATCAATTGTTTGCCATTTTAAAAAGGAAAACACTCTCTCAAAAAATGACCGCACATCTGCATCACAGAGAACTTGCTTCACTATTCACTATAAGGGAGGTTTAATAAGCCCACAGCAGTATTTCTATCAACAGACAGCTGAGCACCCAAAGCAAATACATCCTTCTTGTCAGTTACATGTCACTTTATTGAAGACTACAAAATGGTATCATGTCTTCTGGATTGTTTTGAGTTCAGTGACAGATACGCATCTAAAACCTTAACAGAGGACCTCCTAAGAGTAACAAAAGAGTGGAATGAGGAAAACAAAGTAATTGGTTGTGTTACTTACAATACAATACACATAACCAAAGCAGTTAAAACCCTGAAAGGATCCACTACACACACAATTAACCTTATTGTAAGAGACACTCCGAACTTGTTGTAGACAAAGTCAAGGCAATAATGGAATTTTTTTGCAGGAGCACAACAGCCACACACAGGCTCAAATCAACACAAGAACAAATGTGCTTGTCTGAGCTGAAGATACAACAAGATTGTGTGATATGATGGCATTCCACCTTTCATATACTTAAACGGATTCTTGAGTTCAAGGACACAGTCAGTTATACCCTCCCTGTTATGGAAAGGAATATAATACTGTTTTGTCGGAAACTAACATTCTTGATCCACAATTCAAAAAGATATTCCTTAATGACACTTAAGCATTTGGAGCGAAAAAAGGTATTCGCCGTAGAGCTGGCCTATAACAGCCACAACGACCGGGTTCTGGGGCGGAGCATCGAGGACATTCTCGATATGATCTTCATTCATGCGATCTGT
>NW_027289552.1:0-16348 GCF_016086655.4 Lepeophtheirus salmonis | reverse complement strand
TTCTATTATTACCAAAATTATTAACCTTACTCATGAAATACGAAGAGTAACAGTGAATTTTTATTTGAGAGTTACAAGTGCAAGTCCTTGTTGGACTCCCATTTCAATTGATGATTGACATCGAAGTAAATTAAGCCTATAAGGCATTTTTAAATAAAGAGTGGGATTTGTGTTCATTCCTTCATCTCATGATTGCTTACGACTGATCTAATAAACGTCATGACAACTTATCAACGTTATGATCTCCGTCATTTCACCCCCCCCAATTCTTTGAAAGAGAGGTTGCTAGTTAAATTGAAGGTAAGGACGTACAGGACGAGGAACAGAAAAAAAGGAAGATGATGAAAAAGGAAGAAAAAAATAAATAAAATAAGGATAGAAAAGAATAATAATTTTGTATTTCCTTTTCCAGAAACAGTTTACTGCTACGCTTCAATGGTCAGGGTACTGCTCCAAAATGGTTAACTATATGCTATAAATTCATAATAAAAGCCAAAAGGTAAATATATTTATTAATGCCACTGTATTAATCAACTTTTTTCAAAATGTAGGATTTAGGATAAGAAGTCTGTCAACTAATCCGGTCTTTTCTCAGAGTATTGGAAAGGTGAATTACATTATTAATTGATAAGAACTTCTATTTAATTTAATTTATATTTTAGGGAGAGAAGAGGATCGAAAAAACGTTTACTATTATACATTACAAAAGAGAAAGGATATTATATTTTTGTATGTAGAAGTAAGAAAAAAAAAAATGTAATTAACCTTGAACTAATATCATTTAATTTATCTTACCCGAAATGAATATGAAGTGAGAACAAGTTGAAAATACTAGGAATGCATCACCTTGGAATCGAGAACATTTGAAATTGATAAATTATGAAGGCAAATGCTGTTCTTGAACTTCATCGCTAAATGCCCCAAAAGGAGAACTACTTACCAAAAGGGAATTCTCAAAACAAAGGAGAATAAACTTACCTCCTAAGTACTGGGGCGGCGGCCCAGGACCCCCAAATTTACAATAAGTATGCATATTAGTTCTAATATTTTATCTAAATCAAATAGTGGTCTAATTTATCAAAAAAAAATTTTTTTTTCCTTCTTTATATAGTTTCTCCTTCTTTCTTATTTCTTCTTTTCCTCCCATCTCTTCTTTCCAGTATTAACTCAGCTGAAAACGGAGCTTAGAAATCTAGTTTTGGCGTCAGAGAGAGAGATAGTATTGTGACTTATTTCGCATGGATATGAATATACAAACAGACAAAGAGAGCGCTATTGACGTAGGAGAATAATACATATACCAGATAAGTGGCGGGCATTCCACATCAAGTTTTGTACAAAGTTCCTCTTTACCATTTACCTGTGAACACAACTTAATGTACATTAGTGGAGATCAGGACTAACGACTATTAAAATGCGCACACGGAAAGGCTTGTTGCCAAAAGCAAATATCTTCTTGCCAATGTTTCTATAACAATGACCACCATCATCATCCCCTATATATATTTACTTTTATTCTTAAAGTTAGTAAAATTTAATATGTAGTTATTTCTCTTTTATCTTATACAAATAAAATCCAGTATGTAGCTATATACTAAAAATATTTTATAACTGTTTCAGAATTAATTAACAAATATACCCTACTAGAAAATAGCAAAAGGCATATTCTCAAGTACTACCTGTAAGATGAGTTGTTTGAACTTTTTTTTTAACATTGAGGTTAAGATTTCATAGTATATCAAGGTAAAAACAAGAATAATTGGTTTGGGTTCATAAGAAATAAAAATATTTATCGTTCTATAGCGAGTATATTGGCAAGGAAGAACCAAAATTTATTCACAGAAGACTATGAATAAGTTTCAATAATGTCTAGGGGATTTATGCTTACTTTTTCTCGGCCAACCAGGATAGTACCTTTTTGCACATGGGCAGGTACCTTGTTGGAAGAAGCATAGTGACATTATTTTTGTGTTTTAGCTTATTTATTTCTTACGACTAATAGATGTATTTTGCTTAATAAAGCCTTACTTCAACTTTCTTAGAATTTATTAAAAAAAACCGGCTACAAGAAACTCAGAATATAGGATACTGCAGATGTACAGGCCAGTTGACTCTCAACTCTTATTATGAAGCATCCCATTCTCCAAGTTCCCAAGCCAACAAGAACTGCTAAGGCTTTTCAGAGGTGGATTTCTGTACTAGAGCCCTACATCTCGACCATGAAGCTAGGGGGAGGGGAAATATTTTGAGAAAAATTAGACGATTCGATTCATAATACATTTGGCGGAATGCTTATCCGATTAACATTGAGTTGGTTTTGTTAATCCTCAGTTACGATATAGCCATCAATGAGCTTCTAATGGAACAATTGAGTTGAAAAAATGAACAGGGCTTTTGTTCCAGCTATGGAATTAATGACTTCTAATGTATCATGAAAGAATGAAGGTTTTGGGGTGAGAAACGCCATTTAGTGGATTTGTATGGCAGGTGATCTTACCCTCATGGTTAAGGTGAATTCATAAGTTTAACAAGTGAAGAGAATATAAATCCTTAAGACAAAATATTCAATGAAAAGTTAAGTCTGAGAGTATGATACTTATTGTAGAATGATTGTATTTGCATACATTTCTTACTGGGTTTTGATATTTTACTAATGTATACTTGAATATGATTGTTTTTTTATATTTAAGGTCGTTAAAAAAAGTTAATTTATAACTATATTGTTGAATTATATTTTTAAAAACGTAATTTTCCATTTATGTAATTATTTCTGATTTTTATGTTTACATAAATCATTATGAATAGAACTTAAGAAACTTGAGGAAACAGGAGCAATTAAGAGGATCAAAACTGAGGCATGGGAGTTTCCCGAACCGAAGCACTCTGGAAATCAATCAATTTCCCTTGTTTAGACGTCTACGTCTCAGCAACATTTTGGTCGAATATGGGTAGATCTTGGTACTCAATCATGATTTCAGTCCTCCCTCTTCTGGGTCCACACGAGCTAATTAATTATAATACACGTTTTATCAGAGCCAAAGCCATCTTTAAATAGACCGGATGGACCTCAGTGGGACAGTTATAAAGCCGAGTTTTCACTTCTACTGTGTGAGAACTTCTAACTCTCACGAGATTATTATCAAAAAGAAAACATCCACTCCCATACGGTATATTAATTCCTTCGAGCATTATCTTATAATCCCTTATGAATCGTGCATTAGTAATGCATTTCTGTCAAATACTAGATCTTTGAGTTCTCACACGATACTTGGGAAGCGAATCAAAAAACTTGGTGGATCTTTGGGGAAAATTTGTGAATATGCAACCAAAATAAATATTAAAGAACTCTGGCAAAAAATGGTTCCGGTATCGAATGTCAACCTCTTCAGTATTTTAAATAAGTCAATCTCAGATGCAACAAGAAGGAGTTGCTTATTCTGTAGATTAGAAACTGATACAAGCAGACACTTGTTCTACATGTGCTCCAGGATTCAAAGTATTAGGAAAGCCGTATAGAGGAATATTCTTGCAGAGTACGAGGTAAATCAAGACGTCCTAGACTTGCTAATAACGACGTTGAGCTGGAAACTGCAGGAAAATGTAGAGTTTGGTTGTAAGCGTCCTATTAATACTCAACAGGATCTGGTGCAGAGGGATGGGGATGGGATGCCAGGCAGTTTCGAGAAATATTTGGAGCAATCGATACATATCCTCAGATCCTTCACAGATGGGGAGCTCAGGAAAAGATGGATGGATGGCACGAAAAAATACCTATGATAAAACTTTTTTGTGTTTATATATTTTTCTACTTTACACTAATTGTTGGTTTAAGAAAAAATGAATAAATACCTTACTGTTGAGAAAAATAATAGAAGCTTAAAAAGCTTTCTATTAGACCAAAAATGATCACATTGCCGAATAAAATTTATCGAATGGATTTGTGCTTAATAATATGAAAAAAACAAGAATGGTTCCTGATCGCTACAACGATCCGCCTACACCTGAAAATAACAGTGGGAGAAAACTTTATATCATTAAAGATGGCAAAGAAAATACGGATTGGGAAAACTGCAGAAAAGCTACTATTGAAGAAATGAAGTCCTCCATTGAATCAAGGATAGAATCTTGTCACGAAACTTCATTGATAATTTTTTGTTGAAGAAATGTGAGTTTTCTAAATGAATAAGGGTGAAATAGGTGAATAGTCCTTCTGTGTTACAAGGCAAGATTAGTCACGAAATATTTTACTTTGCAGCTTGGACTACATTATGAAAAACTTAAAACTTGCACCATTTCATGCTACTAGATAAAAGTTTGCAATTACAGAAAGTAATAGTTTGGAAGTACATCAATGTGATGTTAAGATACCTTACCTCAATGGATAATTACAATCATCCCTGTTTGTGGTCAAAATCAGTATTCGCACTCGAGTTTTTCTTTTATGTACAGGATAAGTCTTTATAACTTCCAAACAAATGCTCAGACTTACATTCTTTAGTTAAAACTTCGCACCGTCGTCGAAATAAGTAGATGCACTCCAGCTTTTCTTTCCTGTCCTTGAAAATTCTTTATAACTCCCCAACAAATTATCAGACTTACTCTCCTGATTAAATAAAACTTCGCACCGTCGTCAAAATTAGTACTCACACTCGAGTTTTTCTTTCATGTCCTAAAGAAGTCATTGTAACACTCCAACAAATGCTCAGCCTTACACTCTTTATTAAATAATACTTAATACCCTCGTCAAAATAAGTACTCGCACTCGAGCTTTTCTTTCATATCGTAGAGAAGTCTTTATAACTCCCGAACAAATGCTTTGACTTACTCTCTTTATTAAATAAAGCTTCGCACCGCCGTCAAAATAAGTACTCGCACTCGAGTTTTTCTAGCAAACAACATAACTTTAATTGTTAAATAGAATCGATATCCTTGACGAAGATTTTCTCACTGGATATAAAATACTCATTTTAGGATTTTTTATAGGGAAATAGTATATTTTACTAAAATTGGTGTCTTTTCTTTAATTACATATGATCATCTTCCTTCCCATCTGAAATAAGCACAGGTGAGGGGGACAAGGTGGAAATTAAAGTTCCCCAATTTTAAGGGAACTATAAATATCGATTATATTCGGTAATGGAGCTGGGCATATTAGGACAATATTTGATTAAAAATATCATCTACAAAAATATTTTGTAAATAAAATGTTATCATTGAAAATATTATTTAAGAAAATGTATTTCCTAAAAAAAAATCACTATTGAAAAGATTACAAAGAAAAAAATGATAGTCACTAATAATTTGGCCAAATTTGAAAGAGTCCGCAAAAAATTCAACTCCCTACGCCTATGCCCTCGGAAGAAATTGTTTTCTTCTAGAATCTTTTATAAAAAAGAGTTAAAATTATCCTCTATCTTAAATTTATAAAATAGTAAAGCTGTTCTTAACCTTTTAGTTACATTGGAAAATATCAGAATCGCATAGTGGATGGAAATACTGGAGAATTATTATAATAATGATGGACATTTCATGCACTTGAATGAATTATAAGAACACATTCAAATTTGGCATTCAATTGCATCCATAGTGTTAATAAAGTATCGTTTAAGTTGTCCATTTTAATGTACTCATCAGTCATCCTATTATTTTTTTCTTAAACTCTTATTATTATTCCTTCATTCTTGAGGAAGAACACATATAAATTAAAAGAGCTAAGTAGTTATGGTGATCGTGTTCATGTGAAATGGAGAGTAAGACTGAGTATTTATTAGGGAGTTATCTTCTGTATTATGAAGGAAAAATTTGTTTTTTTTTAGCCGACTTCTATTTATTCCAGGCAATACTGGGTACTGCTGCTAGTAAGTGATAGTAACAAACAAATTTCTATTTTAATATATTTTATTACTTTAACTCACATGGTACTTTAAAATAACTGAAACATTTATTTCCATGAAATTAAAGACAACTTTTCTATAAATATGAAACAAAATTTTTCCGAAAAAGACGATTTATATGGGAAAAAAAAATCAATTTACTTAGGAAAATATGTAAATAAATACATGCAAACAGTATATAGAGAATGATACAAAGATTTTCCACCAATAATTGTGCGATTTTTCATATCTAAATTATATATATTCATTTCTTTTATTTCTTTTGGCAACATTAGCCCATTTTTTTTTATTCCAGAGTTATTTTTCCATTGTCCGCTGCATTTTTGTTATTTTCAAGAATGGAGAGGAAGTACTTTAATTTCTAGTATGTACGCATTTTTTTTATTTTCCCCTTTTCTTTATTTCCTTATATTCATACTTGATAATTTGATATAATAGGTAACTTACTTTTTTTTGTAAAGAAAAAATATGATCTAACACTTTATCGACCAAGACAATGTCAGATTCTGGTGATCACATATTTAAAAAGACATCTAGAGACTGAGTGGTGAGCCACTATGTCCTCTCACCCGATGTACAAATGGCTTATGTTGAGAACAGATTTTATAAATGATCACTTGGTGGAATTATCTCCATCTTTAGCGGTAGTACATAGGATTATTTGGAAAGGAACACCCTCATTTTCATTTACCTCCACCATTGATAGTGCGACAGAACTGTAAGAAGAAGTTTTATTTTAGAAACATCGCGGAACCAAAACAATAAGAATGGTTAGCCTTATGGAGGGGTATTATCTCCTTTCATGATTTGAGCAAAGACTCAATGTTCAACTGTGGGAAACTTTAAAGAGAGCCGCTGACAATCTCATGATCTGAATGTTACTTTCATAAATTAACATGTTTTTAAGCGTATAGTCCTGTTTGTTTTAGAAATATATTTTAAGAGTGTCAAAAAATAAAGCATTTGTGTATTCCCACCAAAATTAATAAGCAGTTAATTTATTCATCTTTGGTGATTATGACTAATTACAGATGGGCTGACAAACTTTCTAAAAATCATTTCAATTATTTTCTTAGCAATTGAGGTCTAACTTGTTTTATCTTAAATTTATAGAAAATGCAATTACCCTTTGCTGTGAATTGTCTATGTATCTTTCATGATTGCAATCTTCAACTTAGGGATATATTCTTGCAATCTGTTGCCGATTGAACCAATTCTCAATTTTATTATGATAAAAAACAGTAAAACATTAAAGAATGTGACAAACAAGAATGAAATGATTTGAAACGAGATTTGGAGGAAGATGGGATATGCATATAATGATAGGCTATTGCTCAAGCATAATAAAAGATTTTAATGAAGTTGAACATAAAAAAAAATGCAATTAAACACAAGTTTTAACACAAACTATTAAATAAAATATATATGCATATTAAAATAACGGTAACCTTTTCACAAATATATTTTGTGTTGCTATTAGTGTATCTGATATATTCTTGTGTTCAGTGGATAGGTTTTTCTAACTTATTAACTAAAAATTAAAGAAGATTTACAGAGCCAAAAATGGAAGAAATTAAAAAATGTTAGTCGCATATATTTCCTATTTGACGACCGATGTAGAAATGTTGAATTAGTCAATGCCATATGTTTTTTCAAGGCACTCAATTAAAATAATATATTAATATAATATAGTAAAATATTACGTATAAGCAGAACATTAAAATGATGTATAAGCTATAATCATAAAATTTAATTACATTAAAAATAAATTGCATAAACATTTGAGTAAATGAGAAACAAATTTTAAGTTTAAAATTGTTTTTATTTGTATAGATCGATCTTAATTAATTAAAGATAAAAAGATGTATATGTTCTGTAACAATTATGAAAAAGAAGAGATCCGAGATACTTTATCCTGAGCAAGAGTTGCTATAATTCTGATATCTACAGAGACGATGACCGGATGAAAATTATCCCTGGAAGAGAAGCAAACCAAGGAAATTTAGGAATCTACCCATCCACATATGACAAGGAATACATGTAAGGGTTAAAATTATGACAGGTTCAATTTACATTCACATTGAGATAAAATGTTCTGGATGTGAAATATAAAAATATAGATATGTTAATTAGGTCCTACTACAATTTGAAGATATAACCATGTAACTAAAATTTACAGCAATTCACTGAGGCAGGAAGAAGTAGACTTATATGTTCTCCAAGAGTTACGACCAAAGAAGGCAGATCGAGGGAGTTAGAGAGAGATACTTCTAAATTGATCATTCATCTCAAAAGATGCTCTTAATTGAAGCTCCGTATACCCTGGGCAACAACGAAACGAAAATTCCCTCAACTACCAGCCTTTATAACAGAGCAAAGTTGACTCCTTCCATGGGGAAAAAAAGGCTCAAGAGTGCAACAATGAAGATATTTATTCACAATGAGTAGGGAATTTCAATATTTTAAATATAATTAGTATTTACTTTATTTGAATTTGTACAAAGCGCAGTATTAATTATTGTACACTTCTTGACATTGAGATATTAATTATTATTATTTCTCATGGGGTATGACTTATTTAGCGTCCCATTGAAATAATAAACATTACTAAGATAATGTTATAAATTTGCTAATACACCACTATAAAAATTAAGATCACTCAAAAATATAAAATCCAACCAAAATCCTTGGATATGCATATATTTTGAATCTTTGGTCGTTTTTTAAATAATATATAGTATATATTTCTATAATAGAAGCATGAAATTCCTTATCATTAAGAATGATCAATTAGTAATTAGGGTGTAAAGAAGAGAGTCGTTTTTCATTCTTTATCAGTCTAAAATGTAAAAATGTCGAGTTTAAAACAAAGTACAGAATCAATAAAAACATTTTTAACCATAAAGACCATTTTAAACCAGTTTTTTTCGTACTTCAATTTGTCTAGATAATTTGAGACAGTGATCACTCTAAATTACTAATATATCAATATTCAATTAAGAAAGAAAAAATAATATAAAGCCATATTGTAAATTTTTTCCAATCGGTGGTTATCGTTCACCTTAAAAATTTAAGTTCTTATTTCAATTAGGAACTTCTTTACTCAGATAATATTTATATTACTGAATTATTAAATCTTTGTATTAAAAGTAAAATAAAGTACTACATCATAGATGATTTTTTTCTTCATATATTCCAAATATTATATTGTTAGTATGAATTTTCCTCGGGATTAACTTGTTTTGGGATGACCTTTCCTCGTGATGAACTTGCTTCTCAATGGACTTGTTTTGGGATGAACTTTCCTCGTGATGAACTTGCTTCGGGATGAACTTGAACTTGCCTTGGGATGAAAAGAGGGAGGTGAACTTTCCGGTGGTAAGAAAAGCGCAGTGAACTTTCCGTAGTCGATCTTTCTCTTACCATAGTCCATATGTATGATACTGTTGGCTTCATTGACTATATTTCTAAATTTAAATATATTTCTACCATTGAAGTCGATGAGTCTAGAAGAACATACTCCATCAAAAATTATTGTGACTTTGCATGGTTCTGAAGGATCGACTACGACCAGGAATTAAGATATGTACTTGTAGAAGAAGATATCCCTATATTTGAATTTAAAACTCCAGGCAATTTAATCAAGTAATATAAGCTTAGCATACAAAAAGATTTATCATGCAAAATTCTTCTATATAGTCTATAGATAAGGACAACAGTTTTCCCATAGCATACATGTTACTAAAAAATTTAATGAGTACCTTCTCCTCTGTTTTGGTTTTGATATATTGTTCAGCTATAAAAGTTATTTTCCTTGAAAATCCTCTTCTTTATTTTCAATGGTATTTAGAATTGTTATAAACAGTTCGAGGTTTGATTCAAGTATCTAGGAATCTGTTCTTTCAAATTTGTAGTATTCCTATGAAAAATAATTGATAGATAATTGTAAATTTTTACTCGTTTCCTAATCTTTCCTACTATAATAACAACTTCCAAACCAATGCTGTATAGTAAAGAACGGTTACAATATTAATCCATTTTCTTACTCAGTTTATATCAAGGTTGAATGACTTACGTAATTTTCAAATTTGCCAGTCCTGAATCATTTTTGTCCTAAAACGGTATTGCCTTCAATAAAGGCATGAGAAGAGTTGACAACAAGGATCTTTGATATTACAATAAATAATTACCAAGTCCTCTAAACATTAAATCATATTAGCCTCTTAATTCCAAAATTTCATTGCAATGTTATGTAGGATGTCAAAAAAAAATTCCTTTGTCATCATCAAGGCCAAAAATAAAAGAAAAGAAAAGAGACAACCCAAATTGCTTAAATGTATAATTGTGATGAAAATTTCCCGAAGTTTGATTAAAAATTATGCAAAATTTAAAAATAACATTAATTCTATAGGCTGTAACATTCCTTTATGTAAGAAATAAAAAAAAATCAAGGTACCATTCAATATCCCAAAATACACCTAGCCTACAGGTTGTAAAGGTGAAGTGCTGAGTCTGTACTCTTTTCGTTAGATATATTTAAAGTTGATAATTCTGCAGAGAAACACGCATGCAAGGAGAAGGAGGGGGGAAATATTTATGGTATCATTGTTTAAAATACTGATGTGATTATCACCTGCCTAAATAATGTTTAATGAAGATATACAACGTATAATTGACTTAGACTTTTTCTATCCGTTACAGTAGATTTGAAAACGTCACACTCCATGAAATTGTAATTCATTATGAACCATATTCTCATAGTAATAACTAATGAAATGACAAAGTAGAGTATTTCAAAATATATTTGAAGTTCCAAATTAAAAAGAAGTCTTAAATTAAATATAATCTACATAAGTTATGTAAAATATCTAAAATTAAACAATTAGAATCATAATATTTAATAATAACAATAAATTATAAATACAAAATATTGAAATAATCAATTGATCCAAAAAATATTTTGCCTTAACCATAGCTTTTCAACAAGGTAAGTTTCGAGTTTTTACTATTATCCAGTACGGAGATATGGAAGGAGGTTATAACATAAACCGTGCAAATTGAATATTTTACTTCCGTCTATTACTTATTAAAAAAAATTAATTATTTGGAATGAGTGTATCAAGACACAAATTTTGATATCAAATTTACAATAAAAAAATATTTCTGTATGCTAATTTAATCAAGCTTAATAATATCTATGTCTGAGACAGCAGTTGTGGCCAAGTGGTTAAGGATATCACTATTGAAAATGTATTACAACTGCAAAGTGGTGTATTACATTGGTTTAGTCAGCCACTACAATTTTTTTGATATTGCAACAGATGTAAAATTGCCTTCTGAGGTCACTGCGTAATTTTTTTCAAAAATATTGAAAATTAAAAACTTTAATAAACTGGATTTTACTAAATAAACTTTACCTCCCTAAATTTTAGTTGGATTGTCCATCGCAGGTCAGAGCCGGCACAGATTTTAATCTTGCAGATCGATTGGTACCGTTTTTAAAAGCACATAAATTCCTCAAAATCTTCTACGGAATAATTGTATACTGCTATAAGTTCCATAAAAAGACAGAATAATTCACTGAAATCCCAAGTGAGGAATAGAAAGAAATCCACTGCTCCTTCAAATTCCGAAGTCTTTTTCTTCTTAAGTCAACTATGCTTCGTCTCTTTCTCTAATAAAAATATTTCATGGAAGAATCCATCAGTTTCCTTGATGTATAAATATACGGCAGAAATCTCTTATCTGAAACACAATTTCCTTAATAAGGTGTGTTTGTGAATTATTATCTAAATGGATAATTAGTATAACCTGACCCACGATTTATTTTTAGTTGTGTTCCTCTTTTCTCATTGGAAAAGGAGTGGAAAGTAATTAATTCTAGGCTTCTTAAGATAATGCACCTCTCTTTTCTCGATAGTTTTGTCTGCATTGTCAAAGGATATTTTGTTCAATAGAATCAAAAGCTTATTTAAAATACAAGAGGAGAAAAGACAAAAATTGGGTTCTCTACTTGGAGTGTTGAGCAATTGATTGGAGAGACATTACTACATCTTGCATTTGCCTACCCTTTATAAAGCCAAACTGAGTATCTGGGACTATCCTTTCCATTATTGGTGTCATACCCACAGTAAATTTTATATTCTATTTCTACTAAAGATACCGGCATCCATTTTTTTGTACATCTTTTTTTTTCTCTTGGTTCAGGTGCATTTCATTCTTGAGAAAGAACACATAAAAAATAATATAGTTAAGTAGTTAGGGTGAACGTGCTCATATGGAATGGAAAGTAAGACTGAGTATTTTTTTGGGAGTTATCTTCTATATTATTAAAGCAAAATTTAGTTTTTTTAGGCAACTCCTATTTATTCCGGGCAATTCTGGGTACTGCTGCTAGTAAGTGATAGCGACAAAAAGATTACTGTTTATATATATTTTATTACTTTAACTTACATATTACTTCAGTATAAGTGAAAATTTTATTTCCAAAGAATTAAAGACAATTTTTTATGAACATATAACACAATTTGCCGGAAAAAGACCATTTATATGGAGGAAAAAAAATCAACTTCCTTACAAAATATTTGTAAATAACTCCATGCTAACAGTAGAGAGAGAGGATGATACAAAGATTTTCAACCAATAATTGCGTAATTTTTCAAATCTAAATTATACATATTCATTTCTTTTTCTTTTCACACTTCAACATTAGCCGCTTGTTATGTCTTCCAGGGTTCTTTTTCCTCTGTCTGCTGTATTTTTGTTATTTTCATGAATGGACAGGAAGTACTTTAATTTGTAATATGTACACTTTTATATTCATTTCCCCTTTTCTTTATTTCCTTGTATTTATACTTGATATAATAGGTAACTTACTTTTTTTTGTAAAGAAAAAATATGATCTAAAACCTGAGCGATACTTTTTGAAGTTGTAACCTTAAGATTGTTTTTTGTTACTTAATTCTTGAGTAAAGAACATTCAATTATAAAGTATTCACGTATGCCTGTGCTCATGAAAGACTGGAGAGTAAATTTGAGGATTTGTTGGGGAGCTATAAATACTTTTCTAGGACATGAAAGAAAAGCTCGAGTGCGAGTACTTTTTTTTGACGATAGTGCGAAGTTTTATTTAATAAAGTGGGTAAGTCTGAGTATTTGTTGGGGAGTTATAAAGACTTTTCTAGTACATAGAAGAAAAACTCGATTGGGAGTACTTTTTTTGACGACAGTGCGAAGTTTTATTTAATAAAGAGAGTAAGTCTGAGTATTTGTTGGGGAGTTATAAAGACTTCTCTAGTACATAGAAGAAAAACTCAAGTGGGAGTACTCATTTTGACAATTTTGCGAAGTTTTATTTCATAAAAAGAGTAAGTCTGAATATTTTTGGAGTGTAACGAAGACGTCTCTAGGACATAACAGAAAAATTCGAGTGCGAGTACTTATTTCTACGACGGTGTAAAGTTTTATTTTATAAAGAGAGTAAGTCTGAGTATTTCTTGGGGGAGTTATAAAGACTTCTCCAGTACATATAAGAAAAGCTCGAGTGGGAGTACTCATTTTCACAACAGTGCAAAGTTTTATTTAATATAGATAGTAAGTCAAAACATTTGTTCGAATTTTACAAAGACGTCTTCAACACATGACAGATAAAATTGGAGAGGGAGTACTTATTTTGACGACGGTGTGAAGTTTAATTTAATAAAGAGAGTAAGTCTGAGCATTTGGTGGAGTGTTACAAAGACGTCTCCTACTACAGGTGCTGTAAGAAAATCCTTCGTTACTCTTGGTCCACGTCTACCTGACCTCAAGGATAGGCTCGCCTGGGCCATGTTGAACTCCAACGGGAGGCCAAGGATTTTTATGCTGAGGAAAAGACCCTCAAGTTTCAATACAGACCAAAATTATGGTAAATGAGGTCTTGAACAAGATTATATGTATTATTATATGAATTTTTTAATTTTAGTATTTTAATTTTGCAGTTACATAATAATTATTATTTCGAGTTACTCAAAACCAATACCAAAAGTCTCATTGGGTTCATATACGTGTATAGAAATTTAAATAACTTTGATTTATATCAATAATTCACACTTTTATAAAGATAGGGAATTGAAGATGATGAGGAAAATGTTCAAGCTCCTGCCCCTCACCCTAAAGTGACCATTTCCATGTAAATGCTAGTATGTCAAAAAGAAAATTATGATTTACAACTCTAGCCAATGCAATTTGCTCCTCCCCCCTCCTTCTAAATTATAGGATAAGCCAATGCTAAATGCTAAATTTTGTTTTTCTTTCTTACTATTACGTAATAAAGTCATCAGTATCACTCATGTCTCAACAAAGACATAAGACGTATTTTACCACAGTATGTGACAGATACAAACGAACGGGAGTACTTCTTTTGTAAAAAATTGCATAACTAAATAAATACTCACACTTGTTTTTGTCAAGCACTACCTGCAGTATGTGGCATTACGCGGAGTAATTAAGTGTCGGATAAAAGACAAATTTTTCTCTAATAAATGGATGATAACCTCCTGAGAATTCCACAGTGCTACTTTCCGTTTTTCATGCGAACAGTCAAACGTAATACTTAGTACAAAAATTATTGTGTTAAAAAATTATGGAGCCTAGTTTTCAAATTAGGGCTCCCTGACACTATCATAGTGGAATTCGCGAATTACTGTCGTACAGTATATATGTTACTATTCCATAATTTGGACATGGAACGGAACGGGAATATTGGCTGAACGATGAACAAAAAAAATTTAAAGGAAGCGCTAAATATTTTGCCAAAACGTCGGAATGTTTACCAGCCTCTAAAAAAATAAAATTCTCGATAATTTCCGCAGTCAATTTTTTTATATAATGTGTTAAATGTGGGATTTCCTCTACTCTCCCAAGTTCTATAAGCTTGTGAGTAATTACATTCAAGTTTTCTTTTGCCTTTTGCTCTGAATGCTCCCAGAGCAACTTTTTTATGGAAAATGAATCATATTTATCACTTTTGGGCTTGAATTCGCCCGTGTTCTCATTCACTTAAAGAACAGTATTTTAAAATATGGTTAATATGTAAGAAGAATTTGGCAAAGGCGTTCACGCGTTGTTCTGTGAACATTATAAAGGAAAATAATTATATATAAGAGAATAATACTCTCCTTAGGCATATCAATATTATGAACTAGCTCAGAAGAAGCAAATTTCTTCATTGTTTGTAAGTGAAATTATTTACATTTGAATATATATTTCTTTATATAAATTGCTTACAATTGAAATATTACTTATTACTCGTTATATATAGTATAACGTTTCTGCTGGTGAAGAGGTGATCTGGTCTCAATAGCAAATTTTAAGAAATGTGGTATTGGAGTTTTTTAGTTCTTTGAAGAGTAAATATAGTTGGCCTTACATTTTCTTTATCTTTTATCCATGTATCTTTCACATTGACACAAGATGGGTAATTATGTGTAGGAGTTATTATATGTCCAAAATTTGAGCTGCAATAAGTCGACCACAACTCAAAATTTGAGAAATGTTTATAAAAAGTTGTAATCAAAAATATTTTTTAATGTAAATTTTATTAAGGTTTTTCTTTTCTGGATCACTGTAAAACGATTTTGATAAATAGGTTGCATGGTAAAATGGTGGAGTGCATTATCATTGTTGCAACAAAATTATTTGGGTATTATTATAGCGAACCAAAATTATTGTTTTTCGTGGCAATTCCATTATATTCGGACGATCAAACTATTAAATGACAGAAAAAATTCAACTGCATTTGCTTCCTTGGGCATAATGGGCCCCCTCTAGTAGCCGGAAATTCACGATAGTTCTCGAGTTGTGAACGCAAACCACTGGTGCCTGAGGCATCTTAAAATATCCTGCCACCCACTTTATAACCATCAAAGATACCTTCCAATACGCTTCAATACACCCTGATCTATGGGCTGAGCAAGTGAACTTTCGGTACCACAAAAAATTTAAATTTCTCAGACACTGCTTCTTTGAGCTTCGAGGAGCCTGGATAATATCCCAAAATATAGATTTGACTCACAGATAGTGCAGTTGAACTGCTGGATTCTGAGACTGGTTAAACTGCATCAACGCTACTTGCCTGGGTATCAAGGACCCCCTTTAAAGTACTATAAAAACCACGGGTCTACGGGTTTTGGAGGTGAGCTGTTGGGTCTCGAAGCAGACTTGCCTCTTTTTTTCTAAGGACGGATGACTTTTCCTTCTATCCTATAATACACTATACCCACATATTGTGCTGGTTAATTGCTGGCCCCCAATGAATATTGGATAGAAAAGGGGATAATAAAGTTTGCAATAGAGAAGCAGATTACTCTAAAGGTTACTATTTTTATTTTATGTCTTAACATTAAATTAACAAAACTAATTTTATTATTATGACTTGGTGAAATAACTTCAGATGAATGATTGAAATTCTTATT
>NW_027289551.1:0-1543 GCF_016086655.4 Lepeophtheirus salmonis | reverse complement strand
ATGTGACTTTTTTTTATTTACGTGGTACAGAAGATTGATGAATGAAGAATGCACATTGTCTAAACAATTAAGAAAAATATTGAGGTTGAGAGTCACCTTCATTTGGACACATTTCGAGGTACGGGACCAAAAGAAATAATCTGGTTTTTAAAATCAGAAGGGGCTTTTGGAACGAAGTTGCAAAAATAAGCAATTACATTTGTGCAAAAATCCTTCCCTTAATGACATGTAAGAAACTCATATTAAATAATCAACGTTTTAATCTTTTATCTGGTATGTCCACCAAGAAAAATCTTGACTTCGCTGGAGAAATTTTTAATAACGAACACAAAATGTCCTTTGTTGAGGAAATGGAACGGAAAATAATTTTAAAGACAAATTGGCCCAAGGGATTTCTTGTTCAACTTTATAAGAGGAATGCCCAACAAATTGATTCGACTTATACAAATTGATGATAACGTCAAAATTCAATACGTAAACAAATAAATAGAAAGAGGGATTCATTCAAAGAGAAGGCTCACATTTACGAGATTTTTGGGGCTATGTCTAATAATTTCTTCGAGTTTTCAGCATATTGGTTCTGATATAGGGTAATAAAAAAACACAGCATCTATGGGGAATATTCATGGAAGTACTCCGGAAGATAAGGTTTGGTTCTTATGTAAACCGGTAAGGGAAACTGCAAATAATTTCTTGTCTGAATACTGTGCCACAGAAAAACACAGAGATAAAATTATGCAAATAAAGCGAAAAATATATAATAATTTTGGACATAGCCATTGCTTCTTTGTATATTGGTCTACACCCAAATTAAAAATCAACTATTTATTTCAACGTTTTTGTTTATAAATTGAATGAGTGGAAACCTCTTACCGCTTGGATGATGCTGAAAAATATATATGACGGCTTGATTTATTAACTTTGAGGTGTTTTAACATGTTTTTCTTTTTTGTATCAATGCTTATGTTGTATTAATAAATTTTAGTTAATTAGAATAAAGCGAAACACAAAAGAAAAAAAGTGGTGGATGATAGCAACTCTCAATGTAATGGTTTCGTCAAGGGATCTCAATTATTAAGGCGAGATCCAATGAACAAGTATTTTACTCGGTGGATCTCATCTCCATTAATGGAAAGATCGTTCATTGAGTAGGTACTCTCTTCATATCAATGTGAGTTGTGACTAGTGACTTCTGATCTCGTTAATAATTGTCCTTTTACATAAATTCTTTCAGATCTTCCACATAATTAAGATATACTTCTACATATAAGAATTAAGAAGTTCCATAAAGCGGCAGAATAATCGACTGAGATATCTAGTGAGGAGTAGAGAGAGTTCTCATCCTCCACCAAAAGCTCCTTCTTTGAAATTATTGAAAGTCAACTCTACTTCGTCTTCTACTCTGAGAAAGATATTCCATTAATAAGAGTCTTTCAGTTTCCTAGATGTATTAACGCAGAAATCACTCATCCCTATCACATTTATATATTTTAAGTACAAAATATGTGTACTACAAAATATATAACAAACAATTAAACTTCTG
>NW_027289550.1:0-7512 GCF_016086655.4 Lepeophtheirus salmonis | reverse complement strand
CAAGTTTGCTTATATTCATAAGTTATAATATTAATAGCTATTATAAAAAGTCAGCAGTTTTTTGACGTATTTTTATTCAAATCAAAACATTAACGTTGACCTGGCACTAAGACAATATTACCGATTACTTTTTTAAATAATCAAAGGCGTTCTTATTGCACTAGCCTTATTTACTCTAGTATTTCCAACTTTGCGCCCACAAAGACTGCCAACAGAGGTGTATCGTTTAATATAACCCTTCGGACGTATTGTTCTGTAGCATAATTTCTGACAAAGACCACTGCTCTTATGTTGGTGTAGCGGTGACTTTCCTAGTCAGGTAACGGTTTTGCTTTGATTATTGACTTTGAATTTTGAGGCATTTTGGAATTTTGTTAGAATGACCTTCCCTCTCTCGTTTTTTAATTAGAGTACCTTAACTATCAGTTTTTTCATGCGCAGAGAGCTGCTCTTTCTGATTATTATCATCCATGGAGCTAGGCTTTCTGACAAACTCCGTCTTAGGATGGAATATAAGAGATATCTAAGCAAGAAAGAATAAGAAGCCCTACAAAAAAAACCCTAATACTTTTTACGAAAAACATATGGATATATGGATCTGAGTCCACATGTAGTTCTGTTGATTTCATATGTGTTTATAACATTTGGATATCCAAGATGTTCAGGGACACCATCTCTTTAGAAAAGGTTGTTGGGCGTGACTCAGTTGATGGCATCTCATTTAATATAAGTATCAGTCATTGTGCAGATGCCATTTAACGTCCAAATCTGTTTCTTCATCATCCATTGGTTCAAATACACATCTGTCGCTCTAGATCTTCGAAATTGAAAATAATCATTATATACTTTTATAAGAACTAAGGATAAATTTAATCAATAATATTGAAATGAAATGTACAGTGAGAAACAAAGCAACTTATCATCCTTCTTCTGCATTCCTTCTATGGAAACTCCTTCCAAATCAACTCTTTTTCATCTCCTAACATTCTTAAAAAAACTCTTTTATTCATTTGAGTCCTTAAGTATCATTAATGTACATAACAAACAAACAACTCATACCTATGACACTGAGTCTATTTATAAGACTGTATTATTTCTGTAACTGTAGACACTGTATCCTACCTTTCGATTCCATTTAACTTGTGAGCCTCTTTTGTCATAGGAAAGAAAGTAGAAGATTGTCCTGGACAATAACTTAATGTGGTCCTCTTTTCTAGATATTTTTATTAGCAAAGCTGCAAAATATACTCAACTATCCTATTACCTACACATATCCTTATATAGTTTATGGGAGCTCTTACGTGATAAATATGTTAATAAATCATCAAAGAAAACCTATATTGTATCTCTCTCATACGCCTCCTCTTCCTTTAAATTAAGCATTCATTACTCTTATAAATGATTCATTGTTAAGTCTCTCTCCGGATTCTACATATAGTTGGATATCGAATGGTTAGTCTCTCAAAGTGCAAGCCGCTTTAACTTGGGAGAAATTTTAACATTTCGTGGTCAACCACAATTTTAGTGTTGCAGATAACCTAACAGGTCAATACACACCCTGGTTGAACTCCTACCGATCATTTAAGTTTTTGCTACATAACAATTTCTGTTAAATTAAATATTTACTTGAATAACTAAAATACTTGTTTTAGGCTTACTTTAAAAATAATAATCTTACAAGTAGTAGGAACACATAGGATTAAAATAGAGAAATTAAGGTAATGGTGAGTAAACATGACTAGCTGTGAAGATTATTACTTTTTAGATTATGTATACGTATTTACCTTTGATTTGTTTATTTGGAACATAAGTTTTGAATCTTGCTGAAGTGTTGCAATTTATTTCACATGGTTTTCTTAAGGCATTAAAGGAATATTTCTAAATTAGTAACCATGTATTTCTTACTAAGTAAAATTAAAACAATATATTTTCAAGGAATTGAATAATAACAAAAATAATATTAAATGAATGTTAAAAAACAAAAATGAATGGTAGGCTTTGTTTGCAATAGAAGTTTAACTATATTCGAGAATATTCTCATTTTAAAATGCTTAATGTGGGACCTGTAGAATTTATTCAAATTTAGAAATATTTCTAATTTTGTATTTTTATTATAGGTAGAACATTTTGATTACGGCAAAACAAAATTTTTTGCTTAGGGGATCTGATGCACCCTACATACTATGACGATCAATTTACCCAAATGATGGGAATTTTTGTTTTGTTTGTGATGAACTGACATTCCATAAAGAGAACCAACGTTTTACACCATTAATCAATAGATGTTACGAACATTACTTTGGTTTTAAAGTTGTAAATCTGAATAAAAGCTAGAGTTATCATGTATTTTGCGTGTGTGAATAATTGTTATCGTCATTTTTCATTTCGCTTAACTTTGTCATAGAGAGAGCCAGTAAACCATATTCCCAACTGTTATTTTTGATTGACAAAAGAAGCAAGCATTAAAAAAAAAAAAACTAAACATACTGTGAATATCCAAATTTGAAATTGGCCTTTGGATCCACTTTTTACATTCAAGAATATCCGGTACCTGTTTCTCCGAATCCAATTAAAATAATTTAATATTAATTGAGCCAGAAAGAGCTAAATTATCTCATTCATTATTTGAATCTGGCAAATCTGTCAGTCGATATTTTATCTTCAAAATTGAAACATTGAATCCTTTGAAAAAATAAACTAAAATTAGATGATACAAGAAATGACAATCTGATTTCCAAAAAAATTTTCCCACTTGAAGATGACATATTTTTTTTGTAATTGAATCTTAATTCACTTTAATTTTGAAAGAAATGAGAGGTGTTTATTTATTGACTCTCCCAAGGCAAACCTAAAAGCTGTTTTAATATGCAGTGGTAATATAATATCCCTTTGTTTCTTTTTTGTATGCTGTAGAATTGAAAAAAATCCATGAAAGTATGAGACTAATTTTGAAAAAACAAATATATGTACATTAAAAAAAAATTATCAATTTGTGTAGATTTAATGAACTGCAAAGTAAATAGAAACATAAGAACGATAATCTTCGTCTCCTCATAATCTTTATTTATTGTTCAAAGAGTACGAAACTCCAAGTATTACTTAGTCATTCAAAAGACTCGAATCCTGGGAGATGTATATCTAAGACAATGAATTAATATTTCAATTAATGTGAAATAGTATTTCATATAATTTTTTCAAATGCCCTTAAAATGTCCATTCACAAATTAAATTAATTTGATCAAAATAGTAAATTTGACCACTATTTTCTGCATATTGATGTTTAAAAAATCCATTACGTCAATTTTTAAATGACAAATTTGGCAATATTTCCCTTTAATTATTTTAATCTACTGTACATCATTTATGAGAAAACAATAAAAGTTTTCAGAAACTTTTGTTATTGATTTTTTTGTATATAAAAGAGACCCTTAACATAAAAACAAATAAAACAATTATTGTAACTTTTTTTTATAGGATAAATTCGTCAATTCACGAAATGAAATAACTGTAAAAGGCCAGAATTAAAGGCTCAGAGATAGATGATATATTGATGAACTTCCTAAACCTTCAACGCAAACGGAATATCCTTATTAAAAGAACCACTACTCCCAAAAGCCAAAAGTAGGCTTGGAACAATAGATTTAAGAAGCTTCTGGAAATCTATTTTTATCTGAATGGATTCTAAAATGTTTAAGAAGAGAGGACTTTTGGAACTCTACAGTATTTTCTGATTGTTTTAATCTCCAATATTCCAACTATGGGGTACGTTCAATAATAAGTAATGTATGTAAACTCGAATATTGCCACTCCCTCCTTAACACAGTAAAGGGTACTTTTTATACTGTTGAACTAGTCATGGGTTGGTATGCTCCATTAAAAGGTGCCTTAATAGAAATTCCCGCTTCTCTCCAAAAATGCCGGCTTTTTTCTTGGATGATCTTCTTAGTTACAGGGATAATCTTTTAGCTATGATAACACTTAAAAAAATTTCTAAAATGCAGAAGATACGACATGGGCATACTTATGATTTTACTAAGGATCTTTGTTTACGACAGTAGCTCGCTAAGATAAAAGATGTATCAATAAGAAAAATTTGGTGTGAATCATCACTACCACTGATTAAAAATATTTTAAAGAGGAGAAAAATATAGTTAACTGGAAGGCAAGCCTGTAATAGTTTTCAGAACCCATTGCTGACTACTTTTTAAAAATGGTTTTCTTACCGTGTGATTACTGGAACCCTGGAAGTGTCAGCTTTTTAAACTAACGACAAATTTTGCTACTTTTGTAGGGAAGAGCAAAAAACAACATCTCACATTCTATATGAATGTAAAACACTGCAAATCAATATATGACACCTTGGCAGAATAACTAGAAGTGGTTTTTGGAAGGCCAAAAAAGAGACAGATAACTCTGGAGAAATTGTATCCGTTACTCTGTTATTTGATTTTTGAGAACTTTAGAGGAAAACAGAATAGTTAAAACTAAGCAATTTGGTATGTATATTGTATATATTTATGTAATCATTGAATAACATACAAAAATTCAATGGGGAAAAGTAGCTACATTACCATTATTAGTGTATCCATTTATGTAAGCAAATCACGTAGCATAGAAGTTGTTATATAATTCTTTAATATCATGAGTAGTTATTAGGGTAACTATTTTTCGTACCTATGCTATGTATGTTAATACATGATAAATATATGTATTAGCTTGTACAGATAGTCAACATTAAAAAATGTAGACGTCAAGGCTGTTATATGTAGTTAGCAGTCTTAGAGTCGACTAAATCAAAAAATATTTTTTTATATAATCTTAAATTAACACAAAATATTTTACGAATGATATTAAACATAATGGTTTATAAATGTTGAAATACTGTTAAATGTACATTATAAAGTTAGTGAGCAAGATGAGTCAATTGGTTTAAAATTGTATTGTCAGAAAATGATGAATCTCCGATTAAAAATGCAAGCACAAACAAATACATCATAATCCATTCATCTAATCTTTAGTAGTAATGACTAATTGTAAGGATGAACATTTTGTAAAAGGCAAGGAGAAAGTAAGATTAAGTTTCGACATGGTACTTTGGAATTAATGAATTACAATATTTGAATTGGCTACTTATTAAATAATTTATAAAATATATCTCACATAAATAAAACTGATAGCTCACGTCAATTTTACCAGGACCCTTGAATGAAATTGTCTTAATATGTATCTTAAACTGTATACATTATTTCTGAATAAGTTTGTAACTTTGACTGATTACTGATATATTTCCGAACTCTCTATTAATTATTAGACTCGCAAAATTATATGTCGAGTCCTAGTCTGTATTAGGGATGGGACGTTTCAGAACTCAACTGTGAAATCGTTTGACAAGACTCATATAATACCCCTTTCAGTAAAAATAAGTTATATCCACAGGATTATATTTTTATTTATTTATTATTATTATTTTTCTATTTTTTGGTGGGAAGAGGGAGGGGTTTGGTTCTTGGATTTTCGAAAAAAATTTGAAAAAGTATATTTCAAATATTAATTCTTTTAATACTCAGCTGTTGACAAAAAATTCAATATTATGAATTAAATTTCAAAAATTAATTTTTTGGAAAAAGGAATTAAAATTAAATTAAAAAAAAAATATTAAATTTTTCGGAAAAAAAAAAAAAAAATGAAATGTTTCATAATAAAATTTCAAAAATTTAAGCCTTTTTATCATTAATTAACTTTTTTGGAAAAAAAATAAAAAAATAAAGTTACATTTTGGAATAAAATTCAAAAAAATTTCAAACTTTTAACAAAAATAAAAATTAATAGCTATTTAAAAAAAATTAATTTGGGGGGAAAAAAATTGAAAAATTATTTTTAGGAAAAAAAAATTAAATTTCAAATTTTTTATATGTTGAAAAAAAATTTAACATATTGTGTTTCAGTAAAAATCAAATATTCCTTAATTTGGGGGGGGTAGGCTACAACCTCTGATATAACATGTTTTTATTCATAATAACACTTTATTTTATTCAAAATACACTTTACACTTTTTATAAATCGGTCAAGGTATTTATCAATATTTATGCATTTCAAATATACATACGTTATTACAAAACATGCAGATAGAACATTATATCGATCTTATTCCATCACTTTGATGTATATAATGATTTGATTCCTCTTTAAAAGTTGGCTTAGTTATGCGGTTGAACCAATGCAGAAATTTCTTTATCTAAAAATTAAGATTTGTGTTTGAAATAATGCCTAATTATAATAATAAAAAAAAAAAATGATATAGTTGTCTTAATAAATAATCTACTAAGAAGTGTGTTTTGATCTTATACGATTATTGTATCATAAGTTACTCATAAAAAAATAAACAATCGACCAAAATAATCTGGTGTTTCATTACTTTGGAGACATATTTATTATATTTGTAGTTTATTAATTCAATTTATAGATATTTTTAAAGTATTAAATCTTTTTTTTTTTTTGTAACAAACTAGGTTATGACAACAATTTTGCAAAAACTCTTTCTGTCTAATTTATGGAAAATGTAACCGAAAATAAGAATATACTGATCTCATCAATTATTTTAATACATGACATCAATGACAATCTTAATGTAGAAATAAATGAGTGCAGGAAATAAATAAGGTTCCTTTCATCACTAGATGACATCCTTTTCAATCTCAATAATTCTTTTTTTGTTTTTTTCATTCGTTTGTTTTTTAAAAAAAATTTGGTACTTTTTTTGATTTTTTTTTTTTTTTTGTAATTAAATGAAGATGTGATCTAATAGCATGTATTACACAAGGGAAATTACTTTTTTTGGGTGCCATAAATTAGTCGTCATAACATTATATCCTATTACTTACTCGTAAACTACTTACTCCCTTGAATGTATTATATATAATATATAATTTTTAAAAGCTGCATCCCTCTTAAAATTTATTAAACTTTAATTTTTGGGAGAATTCAATATTATTATATTGCTTCAAGCTGTAAAACATGTTGGAGGCGGAAGACTTGATAAATATAATAACAAAGAAGAATGCAGAAGTTTTGTTACAAAAAAGAGAAATCATGTTCGGCAAAATAATATGAGAAAAAAGCTTTAGTATGAAAGATTGTACTAATGATGAACGAAACATATCAAAATTGAATGGAACATTGTGAGTATTTATTATATTAAACATAAGCCTTACATTATTTATTTAAATATTTATTATTAATGCCATTTTCCAAGTTTTTTTTAATCATTTATATTTATTTTATTATTAAAAATCATTATCTATTTTATTATTGATATTATTTCTCGTAAGTTTTTCAAAATATACAAATTTCAAAAAGTTTTTATGATTTATGAAGTATCCGTAGTTAGGTTTGTTATGATGAATAATGAATTTATTTATTTTCGCTGTTTCATCCTTTGCTAGTGTACAAATTTATTCCATTCGAACATAGAAATTAGTAGCACTATGCATTATTTTTCATTAATAAAAACGT
>NW_027289549.1:0-4671 GCF_016086655.4 Lepeophtheirus salmonis | reverse complement strand
AAAAGACTAAAAGAGAATCAGTTGTACCAGAATCATTGGGCCACTCCCCCCAATTTAACATAATTTTTATAGTTATCACAACACAATAACTTCCTTTTTTCTAATTTTCCAGAAAAGAAATATCTATTTCCCAATAATTTGAACGAAAAATTGTTGTTTGTTCAAATTTAGTCTCTTCAGAAAATATTTAAATCCAAAATTTAAGAAAAGTATTTGTTTCTTTTAAAAAAATATTTGTAAGATTTGGTGTTACAATAAAAAAATTCCACCAAAAAGCCTAACAAAAATTACAATTTCATCGAGTGTGACGTTTTCAAATCTACTTTAACGGATAAAAAACGTCTAAGTCTATTATACGTAGTATATCTTCATTAAACATTTCGCTAATAAATACTTTCGTTATACCCTCAAAAATCATAATAAAGCAGGGAGATGAGAATCACATCAGTATTTTAAACAATGATACCATATGTATTTCTCCCCCCTTCTCCTTGCACGTGTTTTCTCTACAATATTATCAACTATACTTGCCTTATTCTTTGTTGCAAAAAAATAAAAGTAATTCAAGTTAGCAAGTTGAGTTCCCTCAAGAAATACAGATCAAACAGTGATCCACCTTCTAAAAACGAATAGCAAAATTGTTTGAATAAATAGTTGGTGTCTGATATATATGAAATATTTAATTTTTATCATTAAATTATATGATGAATATATATATATATATAAACATTTTATTTTAGTTGTTTGCTTGATAATTGCAGTTACATTTTTGTTAATTCTAGAAAAATACGCATAATGGTATCACATAAACACAAAAGTTTCTGTTAAAATACAACAAGAGGGAAGAGTATAATTATGTTCTTATTGAATTAATACACACAAATCCTTAGATGATCAAAACACTTTTAACAGAACACTCCTCCACTTGAATAAATATCATATACTGAAGTCGATTCCATATTTACCGAGTTATTTTCAAGATTAGGAGACTCTCCATACCATACCTCCGTGTCTTCCTACTATCTTGTGCATGTTGAGTCTAATTAATTATAATCAAGAGACCCACAGTTATGCTAGTATCGAACTTCATAACAATATATGGAGACGATTAATTAGCTTACAAAATGGTCAGTACACATAAATAGCTTCACTATATCCTCAAATCATCAATTTCAAACCACAAAAATGTATTGAAATGTCTGTTATAATACTCTGAAATAATTATTATCTTCTAAAATAATTCATTTATTACATCATACGACAGAATTTCTCACTTCAGACTGAATCCATGTTTATTTTTGGTTTTTGAGCCGTAGAAACGAATATGACCATTAAAAATTTTTAAGGATATCAGTTTGGCCTTTAAGGACTTTTTTTTAAAATAAATTTTTTTAATGTATAACCAAGATTTAGTGCCATATTTTGACATGAAAGAAATATTTAGATGAAAATAAAAGTGAATATAAATTGATAAATACATTTCAGTATATTGAAAAATGAATTATTTATTGCTTGATCTTGATTGATTTTTTTTTCTCTTGGCCAACAAGGGTTATCTATAATTCAATTTAATAGTAGGACAATAAAAATCAATAATTATTAAAACTAATTATACTAATACATAAACATACACACGTCTACTAAAACAAAAAGCCACTATAATTTTATCAAAAATATAGAATAAAAAAACAAAAATTAACATGTCACGCAAAGATAAAGACTAAAACTTGAAAAAAAGAACACTTAACTGTAAAGATTATTTATAAAAGGACTATCCCTTCTATAACAACAAGATAGTTAAGTTTTCACACTGGATAAAACAAACTGGAGATTTCATAGTTCGAGGAAGCACGTTTCGCATTCAAGATATGTTGAGCCTTTATAATAGCAATTACTAATAACGTTTCTTATTTACGGAATAAAAGGATAAAAATCATAAATATCTAAATGTTCCTCTAAAAGTTTGCTTGGATGGCGTTATAAATTGGATGGAACGTCTCGTATTCAAATAGATAATGATTGTTTGTCTCGTCCTTGTTCGACAAAAGCCACATATTTTTCTATATTTCCAGAAAAAACTTTGCTGTTACTTTTAGGGTATTACGATAGTATTCTATATTTAAACCAATTTTCTGATGATGATAGCAAATAATTTTTTATAACGCTTATACTTTTCTTTAGAGGTTAATTTATTGACCTTCTCCAGATATTTAAGAAAGGCTCTATCTCGAGTTTGAATTGAATTTTCTAAGATCTGACGTACTAAGAAAAAACAATCGAAAACATATCGGTAAATGCAGGTCTTGGAACTGGTACATTACCGATAAGCTAATCTTGCACTGTTCGAAGGCCATTTGATTTATCAACTCACCTAAATTGGCTTTTTCGCCTGCATAATCAGCTCTCTTTTCTAGATCTTCATATCACTGAGAGAACCTCCGGTAGGAATTTCCCACATAAGGGAATTCTCAAAAGAGCAGAAGACATTAACGACCCCCTTCGGAAAGTTTTTTCATCCTTTCCTGAATATGTTGTCAACTTTCCCAGAATCTCTTATAAGACCCTTGTAAGGGTCACCTTTATACTTATTATCTAAAACATTGAAAGATGAGCACTCCATAAATGTTCCTTCCATCCAAAGTTTTCCTATCTAGTAGAGTTATGCAATTTCCATAAAATATTAAAACATATGACGGTAAGGCTGCAATATTATTGGGGATTATGAATTATTTTCATCGATATATTTTTTGCTTATTTAATTTAAAAAACGTAATCTCCACCATAAGAATCTCTGCGGCAATTTCTTCATCATAGGAATTTACTCGTAAAAGGTGAATCCCTTCTTAAATTATATATGTGTTCCAGTCCGAACTTTGTACCAAGTGTTAAGTTTGAAGCCTGAAGGTACCACAAGCCCGCCCAATCTTTCTGGTGATTTCTTATAAAAAAATTTAACACGCTTAGTTCCAATCCAAGATCCTAATCACTTCATGGTATCTATAGTGTTAAAGGTTGTCAATGTTTTTCAATTATTCCATGATATTGGCTGAGTATTTTAGCTTTCTCAGGTTTATTTTTAGTCCAGAATCTATGGAAAGAAACATCTAGCAGACGTAAAGTTCTCATAAAAGACTTTATTGTTTGTAGTGGAGCCCCCAAAAATTATGGTTAAGTCATCTGCATAACAAAAACATTGTGGATGGGACGAAAGGGTAGAAAAATCAATTATGTCACCATCCATGTGAATTTTCTGACTTAAAAGGTCGATGAATATAATAAAAAGTAGAGCAAAGAAGGGTCCCCTTGTTGCACACCTCTTCTGTTATCAGATAAAGCGGATTTGTTTCCATAACAAATAATTGTTTGTGATTTGGCTAGTAGAGCTCCATCCATCCTGACGATAAAATAACCAAATCATTTTTCTAATAACATTTCAAGTATGAATTTGCGAGAGAGTGTATCAAAGGCTTTAGAAAAATCAACAGTCATTAAAGAAATATTGTCAGATGATTCTAAAAAGTTCCGTAACGTAAAAGGTATACTATCCATTAATTTGTTTTTAATTAAACCATATTGGGCCGGATGTAATGTCTTCTTCAAAACTTGGCTCAACTGGTTGCCTAAAATGTAGGAAAAGATTTTGTAAAGGCAGTTTTCCATAGTCAAAAGTCGTAATTTTAAAAAAATCTTGGATCCCTCTCTTGCTCAGGAATGGGAATAATGCGTACGACCGAGGCAAAATCAGGAAAGTTGCTAACAGATAAAATTAGAATAAAAGGGGTGTCAAAAAATTAGCACACTTTTTTTAAACTCAAAAGTAAAACCAGATGGCCCGGGTGATCTATTAAATTTTGCATTTGTATTTAAAGCATCCTGGACTTCTTTTTCGTAAGATACTACTCTAAAGAATCAAAATCATACTTAGAAACTGAAAGCAATTTTCCAGTGCACATCTCCATTCCTCACAATAAACCATCCCATCATTACTGCACCATGCACACGTAGTGGTGTTAGTGCAATTAATGCCTTCCTTAATTTGAGTCAAATATTTTTTAATTTATTGGCATATGTATTCTGGATCGTCAGATATTTCACCAGTCAATGTAAAACGAGATAGATTTTTCCTTTTGTTCTTTCTTTTATTCTCCTCAAGACATCGTAGCCGTGAATTAGAAAAATCTACAATAGATTCCATTTTGAGTTTGGTTTTAAAGATCTGTTTCTCTAAAAAGTTGGTTTGCTATAGATTTTTTTTCCATCGAGCTTAATTTACTCTTGGTATTTCTTCGAGTCTAGCAATATCTTGCCGAGTTTTTCCAGCTTTCATAGCTCCTTTTCTTCTTAATAGGTTTTTCATTTTTAAGAACATGCTTTGAAATAGAGTAAATATGTTCGTGTGTGGATCAAAGGAGATATATGTCCTCTGGATAATATAAATAACTTCGTCATTTGTCTCGGGGTCATTTAACAATGTGGAGTGGAGTTTCCATTGTTTTTTGTTTCACATTTCTCTTAGTTTTGGATATATTTGTAAGCTAAGGGCTCTATGATCTGATAACTGTGTGTCAATGACTTTGTAAGAAAAAATTAATTCCTTTATAAGGCCCTTAATCAAGAAAAAATCAATACGCGAAGATATTTTCCAAGAATGTTTGTCCTTTGGATAGAAGG
>NW_027289548.1:0-3294 GCF_016086655.4 Lepeophtheirus salmonis | reverse complement strand
ATATGTGTCCGACAGAATTCCGACAATGTGCTGTATCTTGATGGGGAATCAAGGTGAGTAACATGTCCAAAAAATAGTAATTTGCTCTTCTTTCGTTTTTTCTTTCAGATGGGCTAACTTGGCATAGTTATCCCAAATTTCATTCGATTTAAAAAACTCTGAGTATTTGATGCCATATTCGATTTGGTTTCGCAATTAGGCTTGGATATTTTTGGAATCGCTCCTAACTTTGATCGAATGATATTCCAAAGGTCTCTCCAAATAAAGAACTCCACCTGAGCTTTAATTAAGACGAGTGCTTCTTCCATCTGAATCAACTCATTCCACCTCCTTTGCGTACTCATCTGATGTTTCGTCCAAAAAAGAAGTACTTCCTCTGTTTACATTTTAATTGCTTTCTTTACACCTTCAAGTCCCCGACTGACATTAAACGGACATGAGTTATCTTCTCGAAGTAATTTCCTTACACTTTCATATTGTGTGTTGAAGGATCTTCTTTGGGCACCTCTAGAT
The DNA here is from genome assembly GCF_016086655.4 of Lepeophtheirus salmonis. Lineage (NCBI taxonomy): Eukaryota > Metazoa > Arthropoda > Copepoda > Siphonostomatoida > Caligidae > Lepeophtheirus > Lepeophtheirus salmonis. The sequence continues at coordinate 2,781 of NW_027289548.1, read as the reverse complement.
TTCCTCACAGTGGCTAACTTGGCGGAAATCTTTTGGTCTGGTACCTCTTGCGGCTCCAGGACAGTTACTTGATCAATTTCTTCACCAAAGAGTCTTTGGTACGTATGGTATCACAGTGTCTTTCCTGCTTAAACTACCAACTGTGCCATGTGTTATCCACTCCTATCACGGATATATTCTTAGAACTGTCATGGAATAAATAAGAGATACTTCTACATAGGTACACGCGTATCACACCTTTATATTTCTATCCACAAACTCTTGATTAACAATAATTAAAATACATATATATATAGGATGCGGTTACAATGAAGAATTTGTTTACACCGATTTTCTTGGGAACCTTATGTTGTACAGCTTTAATAATCAATTCATCAGATTTAGCCCACAATTTTGTAAAAATTCTCATTTAAAAGCTGCGAAAATGTCCTCCGAGTACGACCGTTGTGAAGCGATAATTGTCGACTTCCGTGCAGCCTTTGAGCCCAAAGGGATCATCAACTTTCTGAAATTGCCCTCTGCTACCGTCTAAAATGTCGAAAAGGAGTTTTCAAGGAGTCTGGAGGGATGGGAACACCAACAAGAAAGAAGAAAGATCGATTGGCCTACAAAATTGGCTTCCGGAAATTTTGGAGATGGTCTTGTCTAAGGAAATGTGGCCCCCTAGTTCCCCAGACTGCAATCCTATGGACTATGTCGTGTGGTTTTTTTTGGAGAGGGAGTCTAATAAGCGTGCTCACATCAATTTGGCTTCTCTGAGACCCTCTATTTTGCTGTGAACAATATGAATAAAGATCATCTGATCAAGTCATGCAGCAGGTTCCTCGCCAGGTTGCACATCAACCAAAACATTGTGTAGAAAAGTTGCAACGCTCGTGTCGAGATCTAAAAAGGCGAGGTCTGTATTTTTTGATAAGCCAAAATGGATGAGAATTTGGAAGTATTTGTATGGTGGTGTGGAAGATGGCATCATAGTCCATCCCGGTCATACTTGAGAAGGAATGGTATAGATATGATGGAAATATTGCTATAAAAAGATAATTCCATTCTCATTGAGGCTGAACCCAAGTGAATTAAAGCTGCCTTCACGTCGGACACATTCCCAGTAATGGTTCTTTCTTCTTCGTTATGCGTTTCTGTAATTGTTAATTTTTAAAATAGACAACAGTTTGTGAATGACTCCTTCAAGTCACGGTGACTCTTTTTCCTTTCTGTCCCGTCCTCAGTCGATTGGGTAGGCTGAATAAGGAGTTCCGAGTTCGCATTGTTAAAGATCAAATTCGTGTTCCGAAAACGTAAATGGTATAATTACTATTGGGCGACTTTCTTTTTGAATGGAGTAAGACCCCTTCCCAACTGTTGATAACCGGTTTGTTGGAGTCCTGCCTTGTTATTTCTTCTCTCACTGCCTCACCCACAAGGTGGCGCTGCTTTTTCATGTGGGACCATAGAAGTATTACCTCTCTACTATTAGAGATTCTTCCATGTGTAAAGGTGAATAGACAAAAATAATGAAGGTAAAAGAAACAATACAGAAAAAGCTATGGATGTAGAAAGAGACAGAGGGAAAGACAGAGAGAAGGAGAGAGATATTGAAAGAGAGAACGAAAAATAGTTTTTTATTTTGCTCAAAAAAAATGACCTCGGAGGTCCCTTATAAATATATGTATATAAGATGCGATTTTGGAGAGGGGGGCCTCAACTTTAAATGGTTTTACCAATAAATTAAAAGTCTTAGCACCTGGATTGAATACTATTTTATGCAAATGGTCTGATATTTGAATTAATTCAAGATAATATTTACTGAAAATCTCCGAAAAATGCCTAAATTTGTGTGTTTTTTTTTTTTTTTGTTTTTTGGATGTATTTGGGACAAGAAAATTGGGCTAATTTGATAAAAATCTGTTATTTTTTACGTTGATAATTTATTATATAAACTATTGAAATAAAATTGTATTGCAATAAAATAACATAGTTTTAATATAATACTAGGAAAACTACCCGCTGGAAAATTAAGATTGCCCTGGAAAAAATTGCCAGATAAGAAAATTGCCCGTAGTTTTTTCAAACTTCATGATGAATAATAAAACATTAAAATTCACTTATTACTATTTATGACAAACATCACAAAATATTAGTTTGTTACATCCCACAAGGGATTCCTTCAAGTGTGATTAATATTATCGCAATACAATTTCCTTGAAATTCTAAAGAAATTGATCGATAGGTTTGTTAAAGAAGTGGGAGGGATAAATAGCTTAAGGCCTCTTAAAATATGGTTCAATACCGTTCCTCCCTCTGATTGGCTCAAGGGTAGTGTAAGATTACTGAAAACCACATCCAATACATCCAAGGAGCCCCTCTAATAAAAAAAAATAGTTTTTAACACTCGGTTAGCAAATTGAAAAAAACATTTTTTCTATGTTTCTCAGCCATTTAACTCTTTTTTCTTATGGATACCACGTTAAGGTTAGAGTATCTAACTGATTTCTGTCCGAAATAGTTTGTATAATCATTTGAGAAAATTGTAAATAACATACAGTTTTAGTAATTATAATTTTGTTCAAATAAGTATTTATATATATTTCATAAATTCCTACATAAAATATTACAATAAATTTTTTAGAATAATTTTTAAAGACCTAAAATAGATGCAAATTATATGATAAATATTTTAAAAATACATAAATAATATTAAGCCGATTTATAATGTATTATTATTCATTTTGAAATTTGAACAAAATACGGGCAATTTTCCTCCAGGGCAATTTTATCCAAAGC
>NW_027289547.1:0-2107 GCF_016086655.4 Lepeophtheirus salmonis | reverse complement strand
TTCTTTCCTGATTTCTTCCTCTAGTTTATGTACCGTGTGTCTGTTCCTCTCTCTATTCGTACAAGAGTAGGTACGTTGTATTTTGACTTTGATCAACGCAAGAGATAAATATTCAAACAGCATTTGCACTCTTATGTGTATGTTATCTTCTATATTTTTGCTGTTTCATGGTGTTAAGTTGAGAAACATATTTGAATAATCCAAAATTAAATTTTGATTTGAAACTTGTCCGAATTTTAAATTTGGGGATTTTGATAGTGTTTTTAAATATGTAATAACTTTTTTTTTCGATATTTTAATTAAAATATTTTGAAATAAAACATATTACTCTCATGTTTATCAATGTGTTTATTTAAAAAAATTCAAATATAGCGTACGATATTTTTATAAATTATATGAACATAAGTACCTCTTCAATGTTTCCGATGATGCGTAACTTACCCAATATGAATTAAAATACAATTGTAATATTTTCCCAATAGTAATGATGTTTGAAATGTAGAACTTTCTTCTCTTTATAGTAATAGTTCATTTTCTTTTCTAATAATGATATATCTGGCAGCTGATATTAAAAGGGTTTTAATTCAGTAATATGAATCAATATTATATGTGCCGTAGGTATGAAAAAAATGTATAAGAAACAGAAAATTACATTGGTAACTCTGACAATTTGAAGATTGTTTAGGAGGAAAGCAGTTCAGCTGTCATGACATTTTATTATATCAGCAGAAAACAGTAAGATGAAAGAAATAAACACAAATCCTACTTTGTATATAGCAAGTACATATTATATACTGGAATTACTCTGAGGTTGATCTTCAATTCTACTCCGAGTCCAACAAAGACTTTTACTTTATAACTCCCCTCATTTTTTATATTCATCTTTCATGAGTTCAGGCACAAGTTGTTACTTTAAAATTAAAAGTTCTACCATCAAGAATTAAATAATAATGCCAAAAGATTAGGAAAATAAGGTATCTCTTCAGATTACAGAAAAACCCGCTACCACTTTCTAGGACATGTTTTATACACATCTACCTTTATCTATATAATGTAATAGTTGACAAAAGTATAAGTAAATTTGTACATATTACAATTGGTAGGCATCTAATATCACTTTATTTCATTAAAACATCAGTCATTTAGATGATCACCTACTATTTGATGCTATTAATTCATAATGGTTAGTGTTGGATAGGACCCAGGATTGATTTCCTAATTAGTCTCTCTGCTCTTCCCCCTTTCAGTCCTTTCTTTATCGGGCCGATCTTGTTTTACCATTCAACGGCTCTAAGAAATTATCAATAGGTCCTTCAGTCCTAGTTATCTTCATATTTACTCCATTCCTAACTAGTTATAAATGATAGCTAGAACGTGTTATCCTTGAGTGTTACACCTTCTAGCTACGCGCCTCAGGAATTAATGTCTCTTCGAAAGAGATCATGCTGAACAGTTGAAATCACGTATTAGTATATAATTTATTTCAGCTGTAGTGGTTACCATAAAATACCGATAAAGACCGGTCCTAGGACTGTAAAATTGTATTAGGAGTAGAAGGGATAGGACTAAAGTCTTTTTAGACGGATCCAACACAAATATTGGTGTATTAAATTTCTTAGCTTATTATATATTTAAAAGTGATGGAATTGTGGATCCTTGAATTTATTTAATGTATGTACCAATGAATACAAAAATACAACAATGATATATCAACGACCATCTAAGGAATATACAATTAATGTTGAAATTTTACACGACATAGTTTACATGTATATATTATTTATCAATACCATCATGATGGATTTCTTACTAGGGATCAGGACCTCCTTTCCCCTTGATGATCAAGACACGGTTCATATATATATATATATATATATTAGGGGTATCACGGGAGCCCAAAATTGAGCTATCACGCATTCTGACCCCTCTAAAGTTGTGAATGTATATAGAAATCCGTTTTATTAAAAAAATCCCGGATAAAAAATTTACCCCCTCCCTTTTAGTCCGGAAAGTTTCTGTATAAAGTAAAAAAAAAAGTATTAAATAAACTGGGTACTGAGACTTAGTTTTAAATTTCCTAAGTGTTTTTTTAGGAATTTGGTCTGGC
>NW_027289546.1:0-2240 GCF_016086655.4 Lepeophtheirus salmonis | reverse complement strand
AACCAACTTCCAGAGATGTTCCCATCTCTTTTCATCATAATGTAGTGTTCTTAAATGTTTTGAGGGTCTGGAGGGGTTCATGGCTTCGTTTGAAAACACTTTCTCACATACCAGACACATAGGTTGATGTTGATTCAGCGGTCCTGATACAAATCCATATTTCAAATATACCACGCTATACTGCCTAAACTTTTTTGTTACTTGTTGATGGGTTGACATTTTTTATTCTGAATAAATATATAAGATACAACTATAACTATTTTCATTAGGGTATCAAATGGGTTTTTACGGAAATTTCGCTTTGGGAATTTTCAAAGGAGTAAGTTATGTGGTTTTGAAATGTTGCTGCAGTAAGAAGATGGGTAATTCTCAAATAAATATAGGAAGACAAGTTATTTTACGTACGTGGACACATTGCCGAAAGCCATTTTGCCGAATTATATAATAAATATTTTGTTGATGATTCATGCTCCAATACTATATAATTATGAGGATACTTCAAAAAAGATAGTTCAAACCTCAATTAGAACTGTTTTATCAAAAGTCATTACAACCACCCAAATAAAATGAATTAGAAAGAGAAAATATGTTTGAAGAAGAGAGGGAGTCCAGCGTGGATTAAGATTAATCAATGACTCAAGGAGTGTCGATTGAGATTCAATGGGCAATGCGAATGAAAAATAATTTGATGGAATGTATTGGAAATCCTATGTACCTGGTCAAGTCCTGATGGGCACTCCTCTTTCTTGAAGGTGTCTGGGTCTCAATGATTCTCAAACTGTGTTTTTCATTGGAGTAGAATCCAAAATTACACTAGACAAGGAACACAAGTAATAATTAATTATTGCTTAGTATGTTTACCAAGATTTTTCATCTTTTCATACAAGTTGTTGTCCGTGCTGCCTAAGCTTCAGTAAGAAATGAAAAGTTGGATGATCAGAAAATATATCAACTAAGGGTATATTCATATTTCCAGTCTAGTGTCCAATGCTAAATCCTTTTTAATCTGTAAAGTCTATCCGAACTGACTCACTTCAAATATCTCTTTATAAAGTATTGGCATCTCTTGGGGGGTTATACCTTACGAAATAAAAACATTACTCTTTTCTTGGTTAATTATATTTACTGCTCCTTAGTCCAGGGTCTCTTAAACTGTTGGAGAACCCCTAAGAAGCGTGGAGTATCCCTAGCGCAAGGGTATATTGAAATAATCAAAAGTGTACCATATTTAAGAATCTAGTTATTTTGAATCCGAAATCCAGCATTATTCCATTACATTCCCAAAGAAAACAATAGCTCTTGAAACTAAATTATTCCATAAAATGATATATTTATATGATTTATTTCTATAACCTTTTTTAAATGTAATGAAAGCAAAAAAGTACTTTACAAAATATTATATTTTTAAATAAATAATAACGATGAATAAATCTAAAAACGTATGATAATTCCAGGCTATGTTTAAGATATTCCATCTTTTCGTCTGGATTATAATTAAGAGTAATGTTGTAGATCCTTCTATTTATACTTAAATATTTTTTGGATATTGGAATTATTTAACTCAGTCCAAATCACTTTTTCTTCTTGCTAAGTCTCTTCCTTCTTCAAAGCGTCTATTACTTTCCATATGTCGGGATGAATACTACTAACATACAGCTTTTTAAATGTAACGTATTCGTGTTTCCTTCCCCCTTGTTCTCTTACTTCCCTTTATTTTATTGTATATATATATGTGTGTAAAGTACAGTCTTTTACCTCGTTTTAAGTATAAATAGTCGTGTATTTTATGTATGTATCAGAGTAGGTTATTGTATTAATAAGAATATAATTGTTTCTATTAGACAACCTTTGTTTTATTCCTCCACGTCTTTCCTCTCCTCATTTCTTTCGGTCATCCTGGATTCCTTGGTTTTTAAATAGTTTGTGTCTCCTCAACCTCGTCAAGACACAACATTAAAGCTTTTTGTGAAATCCTTATACACTATTATTCGTTCCGAATCGTCATAGCTTGACTCCTTTCGTACATATTCCAAATTTCAATAGGAAATGATTGTTATACTCACCGTCAGTTTTCTCTTCAACTTTGTTCTTCTCCAATTCGTTTCAAAGTAAGAAAAAATTATTGCGGTATACAGGGTGGGTGTCCACGATAAATTGGAACTACTTTAAACTTCATCCAGATCCATAATGTGGATATTCGGGGTTAAATCATACGAATATAAAAGGTTACGTGAACAATA
>NW_027289545.1:0-515 GCF_016086655.4 Lepeophtheirus salmonis | reverse complement strand
TTTAATATTTCCTTACATGTTCTTAACTTCTTGTATATTCGTCTATGTATTAAAGTACTATGTTTTACGTATTATAAATAGTCCTGTATTGTGTAAATAAATTAGAGTATAGTTAGAATACACATGATCTTATAAACAGTGTTACATTATTCCTCCACGTGAATTATTCTCCTCGTGTCTCTCAGTCATCCTGGATCTCTCCACCTTATAAATAAGATTGTGTCTCTCCTCGCCAAGACGCAACACTTCATGAATGGGCCCTCATGGACTTGAGGGGATTTGCCTGGGCTGCTTTCTTTAGCTCTTCTAGGTCTAGTTTGGAATTTTAACTACATATTATTAGAACTACTACCTCACAAGGCTAATTTCCACCACAATAAGCCATGGGGTCAGAGTTCCCTAGGTTGCAATTTTTTAGCTTTACTCATATTAAAAGTGTAATTTCTAATGCACCTATCCTTGTTAAATATGATCCATCTAGTCTGTTGTTCTTATCGACGCATAATTACCCTGGG
>NW_027289544.1:0-1034 GCF_016086655.4 Lepeophtheirus salmonis | reverse complement strand
TATATCAACTGGAAGGGGTGATTTTTGCCCAAAACTGCCACGCAAACCCGCGGTTCATTACATCCTGTATCTATTAGTGACTAAAAACTGCTTCATCTCATAAAAACTGATTCTATCTATCAATTTTGGTATTTTTTTTCAAGAATGAATTGGAATTGTTCAAGCTTCTTTAGGTTTAAAACAAATGCTCTTTATTAATTTAAAGGATCTTTTTTGGTCCAAAAACGTCGAACCCAATTCGGAAGTCATTTTAAGTTATGAAATGATTAATATTACGACTTTTTCTTGAATTTTTGCAATGCCAATTTAGTTTCAAGGCTTTTGAACATTATTTGGGTAAATTTTTTGTAAATTCTTTGAGAAAAAAGTCATCAAATTTATGATTTAAAAGATGCATATATTTATGGTGTTTTATGCGTTACCAAACTTCTTATCGATCAGATGTTGGAGAAACTTAATACGTGGGGAGAAGAAAGATTAGAGCACTCCTTCTTTTGTAACATACCTATATTATACTTCCACACCTTTACGACGCCTTATAGTTATCATATGATCCAATGTGACTAACGATATACCGGCTGGGAAGCTGAGAGGTCAATCGTGGATGCAAAAAAGGAAGAGAAGAGAAGAAGATGTGAAGTGGGGCTGAAGTCCAAAATAGGATTTTAGGAAGCACCTTGCCAAGAGAAAAAATGTAAGGGAAAAAATGGCGGCGGAGAAAACGGCAAGATAAAAAAAAGGGAAAGTATCTAAATGGAAAAAATGGCAAGATTCTTTTAAACTGATATAATATCTATCACCAATATAATATACAATAAGAGAAAAAAAATAAACCAACACGACATTGGTTCCAATCGAAGGAGTGCTAATAACTAATTCTCCGTTATTAATTACAATATCATTAGACATGATTGGCTATTCATATTGGACAATATTCCTCGCCCAAGGAAGGAGTCGACTCTTCTCTTTTGAGGTTTAGCTTGGTTTGGTTTTCTTCTTCATATAAGTTTCAATCTGCCATCATTCACGTAGAA
>NW_027289543.1:0-2928 GCF_016086655.4 Lepeophtheirus salmonis | reverse complement strand
GGGCAAATTTCCTTTTCCCTTATGCTTCAAGAAGTCTTAAAGTGCGTCTTTTGCTCTCAGAACGCCTTCCTTGCAGATGTTCCCGACCCATCAATCTCCTTGAAAGCCTTTGTAACATCGTTAACACTTGATTTGAGTAGTTTTGTAAGCTCATAATTGTTGAAAAAATTGTGATGCCTCTTATTTAAGAAAATATGTCAAACCATTTTTTTCACAAACTGATCACTTTTTCTGCTTCTTAACAATAAAATGTTCACATTTTTTCCATAACTTTATTGGTGAAGATATCAAAAATAACAACAAGCTTAAAAGTAAAATTACAACTTTTTAATGAGGAGTGATTTATTTTCTAAGATATTTATTTAAAAAAAAAAAACCATTAATTATAATATAATTCATGATTATAGCTATTTATTCAGTTCCCTATTTATACAAATTTAATACAAAAGAAGTTTTTTGTATAAAAAAATAGTGAAGAAAAAATCAATAACTGTCATAGAATAAAAGAGTTTCACTACGAACAGATCAAAGGACAAATTCACTTTATAAAAGCGATGTTGTCAAATGTGACACATTAAGCATTTAGTGTTCATTAGTTTGATTATGAATTTATGTCATCCGTTACATTTTGATAATCCTTTCACTCTGAGCTTTGCAACAAAATACGTTAATTTATTAAAATCCTGAGTATTTATAGACCATTTTTAGTATCTTTGTGTTGATTGTTGGAAAACAAGCTAATAATACATATCCAAAAAAGCTTATACAATATAATTTGGCTTAACGTCCTTAAAGAACAAGAACATGGAGCGACGCAGCTTAGTAGACAGCACACTTGTGAGAAATTATTCTCTTGAGGGAATGGCACTGGAACCATAATAATTTAGGGGCTATCCCCCCTCCCTTTTTTAGAATTTTCGAAATAACACATTCGGTTAACACAACGATCATCTATTTACAAAAATAGAAATAGGAGGGGGAGGGATAAATGATCGCACCGACATTTTTTGTTTTTCCAGATCTCAAAACTTTGATTGATTATACGTTTTATCACTTATTACTGGGGATGGGATTTTGTAGAGTGCGAGACGAAAGCAGGAGCAAGACTTATGTTAGTATGAATTTTAAAAACTTTCGTTTAGAAGAAATGCTGTATCATGAATTATTTAATTAACAAGTTTTATAGAAATAACTGTCTTTCTAAATATAACTAGAATATTATGTAGAAACTACACAAATTTAGTATTTATATATTTTAAAAAAAACTTCTTAAGAAAATTAACAAAAAAGTTGCTACTTGCTCTTAATTAAAAACTAGATCAGGGTATCAGGAATTCAATCTTTGGTCGTATGTTTGTCTCTATTAATTTTGGACTATTTTTTTTTGTGAAGTTCCCTTGTCACCGCCTTAAATAAATTTTTATTTAAAAATATCGTTATCTTAAATACCAATTTGTTATATAAACTTCAATTACGTTAAGTTTGGTCAATTTATTAATTGTTTTATAAATCATTAGTTAGTGAAAATAATCTTCTTTCATCATAATTCCCATTAAACTATACCGATTCATCTAAAAATTTGTTTTTTGAACGTTTTGTTTTTAGTAATTTTCGACCCAAAAAATACTGTTTTTGCAACAATATGTTATTGAAGATGTACATAAAAATAAGATAAAGTAGATTAATTTGTTTATATTAAAAATTCCATAAATTAGGGTTTTACTTTATTTTGATTGTATAATTCTATACATTTCTTTTGCATCGACCCCATTAAATTAATAACTTCAAAAGAAATATAATTCCAATATAGCTACATTCAAAAATACATCTCAATAGTTTATAATGAATTTAATTTTTTGAAGAAGAAAAATAAGTTTAACCTACTTATACCTAGATATAAATTCGTGAAAAGTCCAAAATTAATTCATGGCTCTTTCGTAAGAGGGGGAAGTTATTATTAAATATTTAGTTAATAGTTTATTATAAATACTTGTTTCGTTATCTTTTTTGCTGTTGAAAATCATTTACAGTGAATCATAAATTGTTTAAAACTGAATCACGAGTGAATGTTCAATATTGTTTCAACTTTTTATTGAATTAATGAAGATTTTAGTTACAAAAAATAAATGTAAGATAGACCAAGAATTTCTATTATATGTGAGCCCATCAGTAAAGTTGATAATTTGTAATGAAAAACGCGTTCAAGGAGAAGGGGGAGGGAGAAAGACTTAAGGGATCATTGTTTAAAATACTGATGTGATATCAGCTGTCTGCTTTAAGCTTGTCGCTACTGCATGTATACCTGAATTCTGACGTTTTATCCAGCCAAGCAGTAGATTTGATAACGTCACAATCCATGAAATTGTAATTCATTATGAACAGAATAATAACTAATGAAACGACAAAGTAGAGTATTTTTGAAATTTATTTGAAGTTCCATGTTTAAAAGAAGGCTTAAATAAATATTATATACTTACTAAAAATAAACCATTTATGTTAAATATACAAAATTAAACAATTAGAATCATTTAACCACACAACAATAAATTATTAATACAGAATGTTGAAATAATATTTTCTTGTTTTGAAATCGGAATTCAGTTAAATATGTCATAACTTTAGGTTGCAGAACACAAACCAGACGTGAACCCTTTTTCATCATGTGAAAGTTGCTATATACAATTGTGCTCAAGATAGAAAGATCACTACCGATAAGATCTAAGTAATTATCAATAGTAAAGTATAAGTATGTCATAATCATAAAATTATACAATAAATATACAAATAAAAAAAATGTTAGAATTAAATCCATCTCTTCTTCCAACCTTAGTACGAACAACTTTTAGGATCCTACTTTCATTTATTTCATGTTTATCTAAAAAAGAAAAGTTAATCCATGCAGTCAAATTTTAAACCTTAATTACTTAT
>NW_027289542.1:0-590 GCF_016086655.4 Lepeophtheirus salmonis | reverse complement strand
TATATTTTAATCGAGTCCAGTTCAACTCCTGAGAAAATAAATGATTCTTTTATGAGTAAAGATCAAGACACCAGAGTTTAAACAATGATCAAACAAAAAGAGGTGCCTTAGTGCTTAAAGCAATTGGGTCTCATTCCTACTTCTTCATGCGTTCCGAATACATTGAAATATTTTTGTGGTCAACTACTATATGAAAATGTATTTGAAACTGTTATAGCAAATACGATAATGAGAAATTAGACCCAGTAACTCAATTTTTGAAATGATACTAGTGTTAAACGTATTTATAATGTTCCTCTTTTTTCTTAAATTTCAGGCCCAAAAAATCGTATTATCGAAAACAGAAGATTTGTATTTATACAAAAGAAAGAATATTTATATCTCATAGAAATTAAATAAATTATTTATTTATGTGTTAAAGAAATTATTTAAATTATTTATTTATATATTAAATAAATTCTTTAAATTATTTATTTATATGTAAAATAAATTCTTTAAATTATTTGTTTATATGTAAAATAAATTATTCATTTAGATATCAAGAATTAATTATTTACTCTAGAAATTTAAAACCTAATCAAAACATTCAT
>NW_027289541.1:0-506 GCF_016086655.4 Lepeophtheirus salmonis | reverse complement strand
TGTCACTTCAGCTCTGCGTTTGATTGTGAAAAATATCAGGATGATGTCCTATGATTAAGGCTGATAATTTTGGTAAGAATAGAAAAGCGTGTGAGGAGAAGTGAAGAAATACTTATGGCATCATTGATTAAATAATATACATCTTCTTCTATCAATCAAGAACTTTATCATTCCCTCCTTTTTTATTTAATATTAATATAATATTAGATGGTGATATTTGATAGAGAACCGAATAAAATGCCTAAAATAACGTCGCCTTCTGTCTGGATTTATGAAAATGGAGGCCCAGGAATTTGGGAATTACTTACCGGATGAGAAACAGATGGTTTCTTGGATTTGTCGAAATAAATGTGCCTTTAGTCTCCTATCTAGATTAAATAGCAAAAACAACTGCTTAAATGGTTACAACAACGGGGGTAGTAGCTTTGGAGGGTTCGCATCTAGTTTGTCTGAGACTAGTTTCTTCACTTAAAGACTTGAGTATGATAATTAGGTTTTCCAATATT
>NW_027289540.1:0-368 GCF_016086655.4 Lepeophtheirus salmonis | reverse complement strand
GGACGAAATGAGTATTTTTCCCCAAAAAGCAAATAGGATATTTGAAGGCCACGTTCAGATTTATAAAAAGATGTACTACTTTTCCGACGGTTGTGCAGGTCAATACAAAAATTGTAAAAAAAATTAAACCTGATATGTCACGAAGTGGATTTTCATATCCCTGCTTAGTGACATTTTTTGTCACTAGTCATGGCAAAGAGCCAGCGGATGGAGTCGGAGGACAATTAGAAGAGAAGCCACAAGAGAGAGCCTGGTACGCCCATTCGAGAATCAAATCACCAAACCAATTCATTTGTTCGGGTTTGTTTCTAACCATTTAAAATCAATGAAGGGGGAATTTGGTACACATGCTGACTAACAAACTAAGC
>NW_027289539.1:0-1340 GCF_016086655.4 Lepeophtheirus salmonis | reverse complement strand
AAATGGAATTTTTCCTAGACATATACTGAATCCTTTCCTTTGAATCAACTTCAAAAAGAAAAATATTTATGTTATTCGATTCGGTACATATCTTCAAAAAATTTATAACAGCTTTACTACCAGACGAAAATGATCATGTCCATATCTTTTGAAAATGAGGATGTTATTCTTGAAGCCGAATTTGAGTCAGATCTACTACATGGAGATAGGTCAGGGATTGAAATTAACTCACAAGCTTACTCATAAAGTTATTGCGCCTCAACCAATTGAAAAGTGTCATGCGGATCTTTCTGTAAAGTTTTTTACGAGTCCACTGTGAATGATGCACTTCATCATTATGGTCAAAAAATTATCAATTGTGAAGCTTCAAACAAACAACACAGTTATGGATATTCTTGAGAGTTTATGGAATTACAAATGTGAACTTTAATACTTAGTACGTCCAAAAGAGAGACGATTCGTTCAAATCATCTTTGTAAATGAGCGACAACAAATTGGTTTCTTGATTAAGATTGCAAAATGGATTAGAAAATGTGATACACCCTTAAAGAAACATGGAGGTAATATTTTCCAAGACATTTCATGCCGCCTATGAAACATCCATAGAACTAGCCCATTTACCCAAAACATATACTGATAAAAATAAAGTTAAATTTATTTTTCTTTCGTAAAATTAATCGTAATTCAATAGAAAGGCGTTTTGGGTGGTATGGATAACTTACTGGGGGAAATTACTATATCAGTTGTCGACAGTTTTGAGGCTGAAAAAGAAAAAATCGTGTTAGCCTACTTTTAAAATAAGTATCATCAATTGCATCAATTTTAGTCGATACAAAATAGTCTAATTATACAAGTGAAGCAATCTTCCTTAAATCAAGTTGCATCAAAAATATTTAATATGGTTGTAAAAAAATTGTATCTGAAGCAAACAACCATCTTCATGTAATTAAAAAAGGTCAAGTGATTGCAAAATTTATTTTTATACTAAAAAATTTCAAAGCTGAAATCAAATTGAATTTCTGAATTGCCTCCTTTTTTCATCAATGTCATTTGTATATTATACATATTATATTTGTTTCATTATAAAATTAAGTTCAATGAAATTATGTTTTAAGTTTCAATAAAAAATTAAATTTTTAGTAGTTTACAAAGTGGAAGTTATTACTTATGAGCAGTTAAAGTTTCAATTTACTGCATTTACTTTATTAATAAATTAATATAATAATAATATAATCAATTTGCACTATAGTAAAAAAAAAAAAAACGCACGCCAAAAGAAGATGTATTGTACCGACTGCTGGGCAAAACAGGCAGATTTTGACAAAACCACAACTACTCTT
>NW_027289538.1:0-24135 GCF_016086655.4 Lepeophtheirus salmonis | reverse complement strand
GATTTAAAATAAAAAAGATTAAAAGTTTGATATGTGATATTAAAAATATAAATAAATTTTATTATTAAAAATTTTAATCAATAAATATTCTCTTATATAATTTCATCACTATATCTTCTTTTTGACTAATAGGCCTTGAAAAATGAGCTTTAAAATATCCACTATCACCAATTGTTTTTACAATTTTTCCTTTTATTTTATTATAATAAACAGGATTTTTCTTAAAAAATAAGAGTTCCTCTTTAGAATTAAACATTCTTGAAATTTTAGCAAATTTTTTATAAATTTTAGAAACACGACCATAAATTTTCTTTTCTTCAACGATTATTATATTTCTGTTATCATCACTCCTATATGAAAAAATATAGTTATCAGTACTTAAATTGTCTTTATAGAAATGAATCTTCTCATGTTTATTAATTATAGGACCTATAAAAGAAAACATACCACTTTCTAAGTCATTATTATTTAATTTAAATATTTCACTATTCTTGTTATCTTCTGTTATACATGGTTTTATTTTCATTTTTAAATGTCCAAAATCTGCTAAAAGAATCTCTGGAAGCTTTTCCCAAAATTTAATATTATAAATTGTTTTACCATTTACAAAACTGTCAGGACTTGATGAAATAAAATGAACTTTCTCTTTATTTTCATCATTAGAAACGAATATTCTGATAAATTTATTCAATGATTCATATTTTGCTTCTTTTTTTAAAAATTTATATTCCTCATAGCAGCTTGGAAGGTTATTTTTATTTTTTTTTATTGATTCTAAAGATCTATAATCACTATATTTTTCAATTAGATCATTAGAAATTTGAGGTTTGATATCTTTTTTATAATTATCACTTTCCTCATCTTTTGAACTATATGATCCGTTATCATCATCATAATTATCATCAGCAATTGTAGTAGATTCTGTTTCTTCACTTGATAAAGTTTCTATATTGTCAAGATAATTTGAAAATTGGGTTTCATGATTTAATTCATTGCAAAATATTGTTTCATCAAGATTTTCTTGATCATATATTTCAAATTTTTCTATCGTTGTTAGAATTTCACCGTTCAAGAAAATATTTTTGGAAAAAAATTTATTTCTCAAAAACCCTTCAAAAATTAAATATTTATCAGTTTTCTCGTGTTTTAACGGTAAAAAAGAATCTGTATTTCTTATTGTTAATTTTGAACTTATAATAAAACTTTCAAGCAAATCAAAAGATGTTGTTTTTAGTTTTGAAAAATGATTTTTTAAAGCTTTTTTTACGTCAGATTTGTTAAAATTCTTATTATAAATAAATGCATAATTTGGATTATTGTTCTGTTTATGGAAATTTAATTTTTTTAAATTAATATCATCATTAATTAGATAAACTATAAAATCACAATTTTTAGTTAAAACAAATTCATTTTTTACATTTTGATTTTCATTAAAAAAATTTATTTTTATTTTTTTGTAAGTTATCGAATCTTCTAAAAATTTTTCTGGAATAGCTAAATTATTATTAGAAAGCTGTATGAACATTACGGATAAATAATTATTATTTAGTTCAAAATATTTCTTAGTATTTTTTCTAAGATCATTTATATTTTTATTTTGTCGATTCTTTTGTGTTTAAGTTGATATTTTTTCATAAAAATTTTAAAATACTAAAAAATTGATAAATAAAAAAATATTTTTAAATATTAGAAAAATACTAAAATTTTTTAATTAAACTGTCATAGACCTTCTCTCGGTACAGTTACCACAAAAGAATGATCCTTCCTTTGATTCGCCCAAAAATATCCAGGACCACATTTATTGCAGTCTCTCTTTGTCTGTTTAACAGAATTATCACTTTGAAGAGTAAATTGTGACAAAAAAATTTTCTTAACGTCAACATGTGGTTTTTTAACCTTTTTAGGAGTTGTGTACTGCTTCTTTTTCTTCTTCTTACCACCTAACAATCTTTTTATTATTGAAATAGTCATCAATTCTGAAATTTGTGACTCCTTTAATGTTTTCTCGTTCAGATTCTCAGAAAGTACTCTTCCATTTGATAATAAATAATAATCACTATTTTTCAATTGAAACTCAGTGTTAATGGTAGATCTTAGTTCTTTAATAGTTGCTAAATCTGGTAAAACTATTGTTTTATTGTTTAAAGGTGTGCTTTGTAGAATTAATTCCATAAAAAATTTTATGAAAAACAAAAAAAAATTATTAAAAAAAAATTATAAAAAATATTTAAAAAATATTTAAAAAAAATACATTTTTTAATTAAAATTCAAATTTGTTAATTTCTCAACTCCTCCTAAAAACATTTCTACAGCTTCAATTTTTTTAGTGTCATTCTGAACAACATCAAATATGGCTTTATATGCAGAATTAGGAGAAATTTCACCTTTTTCCATATACGAAATAACATCCTCCTTCTTTCTTCCAATAGATCCTGCAAAATATTCAATAAAGTTACCATCTGACTCGATAATAAAACAAAGAGGAATCTCCTCTATTCCTATTACTAAGATTTGAACACCATATGGCCTTTTTCCAGATAACGTACCGTATTGAACGAAATCACTTAATTCTGCAACGAGCTCTCTCGTTGATATTTCTTCACTCGTTCTTTTTTTATAATTTGTGGAAATAATGACTGCTGCCTTTTTTAAAACATAAAAATCAGGGACGAGTCCTGAAAATACTAAATACTTATTTTCTGAAATGGGATGTAAAAAGTCTTCTGGTTCAATCATTGGGCTCAAATTTTTAATCTCTCTTGCAAGTGTTACTTTGTTATCATTAATAGTAAAAGTTATGTTACTGCCCTGTGCTGATGCTTTTAAGGCATATTCTACCTGTAATAGTCTTCCATCGGGTGAGAATATTGTTGAGTTTGCTTCAGACGCCATAATATTCGTTATCAATTAACAAAAATTAAATTAATAAAAAAATAGTTAAAATTTTAATTAATAAAGAAGCAAATTTTTTTATTTTTTATTATTTATTATTTTTATTTTATATTAAAAATTTTAATCTTTAATCTTTTAATTTTATTATAAATAAATAAAAATTATTAAAAATTTAAATATCCAATTTTTTTAACAATTAAAATCTAATAAAAAGAATGAAAACATGATATCCACAAAAATAGATATAATTTCTATATATAGAATTTTTCATGAATTTTCATTTTTTTTTTATTTAAAATAAAAAATTTTTAAAAAAATTATGCAAAAAGAAACTAAAAAATTTGGCGTAGAAATTGAATCTTTGATGTCTATTATAGTAAATTCTCTTTATACAAACAAAGAATACTCTATAAAAGAACTAATATCAAATGCTTCAGATGCACTTGATAAATATTTATCACTTTTCAAATCAGAAGAAAGCGAACCAAAAACCTCCTTTGATGATCTAAAAATCAAAATAAAAGTAAATGAGGAGAACAAAACAATTGAAATCTCAGATAATGGAATTGGAATGACTAAAAAGGATTTAGAAGAATTCTTAGGAAGTATTGCATCTTCTGGAACAAGAAAGTTTAAAGAACAAATGGAAACCAGTGGAAATGCTTCATCAAATTTGAATACTATCGGTCAATTTGGTCTCGGATTTTATTCTGCTTTTATAATTTCATCAACTGTAGAACTAGTAACAAGATCACCAGGTCATGAGCAATTTAAATGGTCTAGTAACGGTGTAGAAGACTATACTATCGAACCAATGGAACCAGATAGAGAACACGGAACAACAATAACTCTCAATATTAAAGAAGGAAATGAAGAATTCCTAAAAAACCAAAAAATCGAAGGTATTATTAAGAAACATAGCAGTTTCATCTGTTATCCTATCTATATTGAGGAAATGGTAGAGGAAGAAGTCCCAGAAACTGAGAAATCAAAAATCCAAGAAATTACCGATGAAAAAAATGATGAGGAAAAAAATGAAACAGAAAAAGACGCAACAACAGAAGAACCACAGGAAAAGGAAAATGAGAAGAAAAAAATTAAAAAGTTATCTAACAAATTAATTAACACTGAAAAGCCAATTTGGACTAAAAATCCAAAAACAGTCACCCCTGAAGAATACAAAGGATTTTATAAAAATATTTCAAATGACTGGCAAGATCATTTAGCAGTCAAACATGTTTCAATCGATGGAACTCATAAGTTTGATTTTGTTCTATTTATCCCAAAATCTCCACCATCATCAATTTTTGAAAGATCAAAGAAGTTTGTTCCAAATATTAAACTTTACTGTGCAAAAGTTCTTATTACAGATGATTTATCTGATATTATTCCAGATTGGATGAGTTTTATTGTTGGAACAATTTCTAATGATAATTTACCAATCAATGTATCAAGAGAATTTTTACAAGGAAAGGAAACCTTTAGAGTTATGAAGAGAGTCCTAATAAAAAAGACAATTGAAATGTTAACAGAAATCATGCAATCAGATAAAGCAAAGGAATTCTATGAACAATACTCAGAATATATTAAATACGGAATAAGAGAAGAGGATTCTGGAAATAGAAATAAGTTAGCAGATCTTTTAAGATACAAAACAAGTAAATCAGAAAATCCAACTACATTCTCTGAATATATTGGTAGAATGGTAGAAGGACAAAAACAAATTTTAGTTTTGACAGGAACTTCTATTGAGTCAATTTTAAAGTCTCCTTTCTTAAAAGCTTATAATGAATATGAAATCTTCTTCATGGGTAGTCCAATTGATGAAGTTATGTTACAAAGTTTTAATAAATACGGTGATTACCCAATCCAAAGAATCGATAGTCACGGTGTTGATATTAAAACAGAGTCTAATGAAGATCTTATCAATGAATTTAAGCCAGTTGCAGAAAAGGTTAAAACTTTACTCGATTTGGAATCTGTTAATGTTAAGGAGTTAGGAGAACGTATTCCAGCTATCGTATCTTCTTCACAATTTGGTCAGAGTCCTGCAATGAGAAAGATTATGCAATCACAGCCAGGAGGAAATGCAAACAATCCAATGGTTATGATGATGCAAATGTCAAAGAATATTCTTACAATTTCACCATCATCTACAATTGTCCAGAGATTAAAAACTCTTTCTGAGAATGAAGAAAGTAAGGATCAATTTGAGAAGTTTGCAAAGGTTTTATATTCAACTGCACTCTTAGATTCAGGTTTCCCTCTACAGAATTATGATGAACATGCAAAAATGGTTTATGAATTAATGTCTTCTTCTTCTAATTAATTAATAATTAAATTTTATTTACTTAAAATGGTGAATAATATATATAATATATTTTTAAAATATCTTAATTTTTAGTATATTTAATAATTATTTTATAATAATATTTTAGAGATTTTAAATTAAATTTTCTTTACAAATATTTATAAAAATATTTTTACAATTTTTCTCTTTATCTAATCTCCTCCAAACTGAAAAGTTTTTAAGTTTTAAAAAATCTCCAATTACCAAATAATTTTTAAATATTTCCTTGTTAATTATTCCTGATATTTTAATTTTATCTTCCTGATTCTCATTTATTAATGATATTTCAATTATATCTGAATGAATATAAAAATTTATTTTTTTAATCATTAAATTAATTTTCATATTGTTAAATTTTAAAATATTTTCATTCATTTTTATATAATTAATATCAATTTCTGTTAATATACTTTTATTATTATTAATATTATCATTTTTACTAATATTATCATTATCATTCCCTTGAGTTATAATAGTTATGTTTTGTGTAGATTGAAATAAAAACTTTTCAGTTTCTGTTAAATTACAAATATTATTTTGCATAATTTTATAAATTAAATTTTAATTTAAAATTATTTAAATATCACTAACACTCAATAGAAATTTAGCAGATTCAACCCATAAACTTTTATGTTTATCTAAAAATATTTTAATATTTATTTTTTTAATAAATTTAATATCAAATAAAGTTGGATAATTATCTTTTAATATTTTATTTATTAAATTTTTATTAGTTATATTAATATTATGTTTAAAATTAATTTCTATTTTAAGTAATAAGTTATCAGAATTAATATTTAAAATATTTTTAGGGTATATTTTATTCGAAATTGTTTTATAATTCATATTTCTAAATAATTGAGGAATGTTACAAATAAAAAAATCGGATATTATAGGAAGATTATCTGTAGAGTTCGTATTGAATTGTAATTTAATAGTGAAATACTTTTTATCTATTGATATTATGTGCATAAATATTAAATAAGATACTAATTT
Source organism: Lepeophtheirus salmonis (assembly GCF_016086655.4). Classification (NCBI taxonomy): domain Eukaryota; kingdom Metazoa; phylum Arthropoda; class Copepoda; order Siphonostomatoida; family Caligidae; genus Lepeophtheirus; species Lepeophtheirus salmonis. The sequence continues at coordinate 17,897 of NW_027289538.1, read as the reverse complement.
AGTATGTTAAAAATGCTTAAAAAATTAAAGTAATTTATTTAGAAAATTGTGCAAATTGCGACTATGAAAAAAGGAATACAAATTGAAAAATAGCAAAGCATTTTAGCATTAACATTCATTTGATAACTTTTAGTAATAAAACTTGCAAGTATATGAACAGAATTTTCACAAAGAATGATAATAGAACCTACTAATTCCTTATCTGCAGTGTGTCTAAAATATGAACTTCTATTAAGACTCATACTTGTCTGTGCTGCAGCTAAACCGAAAACAAATATGAGATAAGCACTGAAAAGAGATTTAGTTCTACTCATTAGGAAAATGAATGTTAAAAGTAATAATGAAATTATAAGAGAAGCAATTTTTTGTCTAAAAGTGGAATTAAGATTTATTCTTGAAAAGAGAAAGGCGATTGTGGTGGCACATATTCTGGCAAGACTGTCAATGTAACCAAAAATTATTTTATTTTTTTTTTTATTTTCAATATCCTCGTTTGTAGTATTATTAGTAGTATTGTTAGTATTAGTGGTATTAGTAGTATTGTTATTACCACTATTACTGCCACTATTAGAGGAGGATCGCTCAAATAAAAATTTGTATAATTTCACATACAAAATTGCGACAATTCTTATCGGAAAGAAAATGACTGAAATGATTTTGTTCAACATTTCCGGAGTATTCGAATTTTTTCTTCTTTCCAAAAAATACTTCCTGCAAACATTGTAAAAGAAAGATAAGTTACACCAGATACAACATACATTGCAGAATGGTAAAGAACATTTTTATTGAAAGACTCACTAAATCTTTTAAACTGTCTGTTTTTAAGAACCATGAAAAGATTGAAAGGATCTTTTCTTCCACTGATTTTGTCCATAGAAATTGCAGTAATAAAAGCAGAAGAAAGCCCCAAAAAGGATATTAATAAAATAGGTTCGAATTTTTCCAACCTTAAAAACACCTCCTGTCCAAGAACAGAACCGAAAACACATCCTAAATTTTTAATAGACGTGCAGTTACCAAAAATTTTGTAACTTTTGTTTTTATCATCAGTTGCTTTTTGTTCTATCAATTTAGAGAGATAAGCACCACTCATGGTATTCATAAAAGCAGACATATTGTTAAATATTGTACACAGATATATAAGACTACTCCTTAAAGGTAACATATAAACTGCTAGAATGTACGTTAATTCTGAAAATGAACTTCCTGCCATTAAAAGTTTCGAATTTAAATATTTTATGAAAAATGGAGCAACAACTGAGAAAAACAGTCCTGAATAGAAAAAAACAGGAAGAATTTTGTTGTAGACTTCTGAGTTTTTGAAACCTTTTTTTTGTACGTAATATAAAATTTTATATGCAGTGATTGGTTCTAATACTCTAAAAAAAGAAAATAGATAAAAGCTAATAAATGATGACATTTTTATTTTTTTACTTTTAATATTTTTTAATAAATTTTTAAAATAAATTAAAAAACATAAATAAAATTTAATTAAAAAATTTAATTTTTAATATTAGTGCAATATTAATAAAATTAAGAAATATTACCATTCTTATTAAAAATTTAAATAATATTAAAAATTAATACTATATACTATATACTTATTATTTTATTTTATATTATATTTTTATTAATATTAATAATTATTAGTAATATTTATTAATATCTAAATTTTTAATATTAATAATATTTTATTTTTTTATTTATTTATACAGTAATATTTATTAATAATAATTATATTTAAATTTTTTATTTTATTTAATGTTAATAATATTTATAATAGTAATTTATAATAATAATTTGTAGTAGTTGTAGTAGTATTGATAATATTATTATATTATTTTAAATTTATAGTAATAATATCGTAAAATAAAATAATAACTATAATAAAAACAAACGGTAAACACAAATAAATATATAATCTTATCTTTTGAGTCATATTATACTTTAAAAAAGCAGCTAAAACTCCAATTAAAACATGTATAAATGATTCAAAAATAATAGTAATTGAAGTAGCAATTCTACTAAATCCAGTAGATGAATACAACACTAAATAAGTTTTATTATATATTTTAGAAATATGTGAGAATGTTATTATTAAAATAAAATAAAAATACGTATTTGGTAATGTTCTCGCTTTTTCAATTAGAAATGTTGAAATAAAAAAAATTGAAAAACAAAAAATTGAAAAAAATTTTGAAAAGTTCGTTCCAAATTTTTTTGTATATTTTAAAGGCAGAGAAAGAGAAACTGCTAATATTTTTGATAATGAAATTATATATCCAAAAAGAAGTGATTTTGATTTTTCTTTTTTAGTATTCTTTTCAAATTGAATGTTAAATAAAAATTTATAAAATTTTGAATAAATTATTGTTATTACCTTAAGAGGAAATGTAATGTAATCAATAAATTTTAGAAAACTTTTTGAAAATTTATATTTTTTCCTTTTTTCTAGAAATATATTGGAACTATAAAAAGTAAATCCAAATGTCATTACTGTTGATATAATATTCAATGATCCATAAAATAAAATATTTCTATCAAACTCATTAAAAAATTGACCTCTTAAATTTTTATCCATAAATATTTCAAAAAGACTGTAATAAACAATATTTATCTTTGGAAGAAAGAATGTTAATACTAAAGAAGTCATAGCTACAAATATTGATAGAAAAATTAACATATTAAAATTATTTGTATATAAATAAATGTTCTGTCCTAACATTAACGAAATTATGACTCCTAATTTTCTAAAATATTCAAAATTTATTATTGTCTTTTTTAATTCGCTTTCAACATTTAAATTATTTAAATTATTAATAGTATTAGTATTGATAGTATTAGTATTATTTGTATTATTATTTTCATGAAGGTATTTTGCTAACAATCTAATAGAACCTATAACATAAGTTGGTAATAATGCTGAAATACTATTTATAGCTGTTATTACGTATAATAAAACTATTCTATCTTTATTCATAAAATAAAAAAGGAAATAGTAAATTATTTCAAGAAGTGATGTTAACATTAAAAGACCACCAATTGTAAATTTACCAATTATGAATGGCATGATAAGTGATAAAAGAAAACTAACACCTAAAAAAAATAATAATATTCTATTATAAATAAAAGAATTCTTTATACCTACATTCTCTACTAATTGTATTATTATTAATGGAGCTGTTGGTTTAAAGTGACAAAGAAAATACGATGCAAAAAGAATTTTAAAATTTTTCATTTTACAAAAAATTTTAAATTATTAAAAAATTTTTATAATTTTTTATTTTTATTATTAACTAAAATAATAATAAATACTAAGTTAATAGTAATATTATAAAATTTTTATAATTTTTTAATTTAAATATTAGAATATAAAATATACAATCTATATTATATAATATAGAATACATTAACATTCTATTACAAAAATACCATTCAAAAATCATCATATTCTTCATATAATAACCTATAATTATTGTAATTAAAATACTTATTTGATATAATTTTATATAAATATTTTTAGTTTTATTTTTATAATTTTTAAAATAAATTAAATTCATGCAAATTGAATCTGAAAATAAAAAAAGAAAAATTTTTATATAAAAACAAATAATTGGTAATTCAGAAATATTAAAATTTTTATAAATGATTTAAAATTATAATTATATGTTGAAAGTTTTAATATTGGTAATGTAAATATATTATAATCTGATTGTATTATTAAAAATAAATTTATTATTTTAAATTTTGTTTTTTCTGTAAAGTATAAATTTAAAATAAAAAATATTAAAAAATCTTTTTACATACAAAATTTACAAAATTACTAAACATATTTGTAGTATTATTAGTATTTGAATTATTATTAGTAGTATTAATATTAGTAGTATTATTATAAAATAAAAGTATTAAATATCTAATTAAAAAATATAAAAACATTAAAACCTTTAGAAATATTTTAAAATTTTTATAATCCTCACTCTCATCAGAACTTTCCTTTAAACACTTTTCAAAAATAAAATATAAAATTATTGATTTTAAAAAGGAGGTTAATGTATTTTTTGAGTTAATTAACAAAAAAAATAAAATTATAATATTCTTTTCATTGTGATAGCAGGTCATAGAATGAGAACATAATATTGAGTATAATAAAAATAAAAAAGATTCTAATTTATAGTTTTTAAGTATTTCCTTTAGATTGTAAATATTTATAAGTTCTGATTTAAACATATTTTTTTATGCATTTAAATTTAAATTTAAAAAATAAAATTAAAAATAAAAAAATTATTAAATTTATAATTAATATTTATAATAATTTAAGTAGTAATATATTTAATAATATTTATAATAATTTTAGTAGTAATATATTTTATAATAATAGAAGAAGATATATAAATAGTAATGATATTATTAATTTTAATTAAATATAAATAAAAAATTTAGAATTCGAAAAAATAAAAATCCTATCATTCTCAATAAAACCATCAAAACAATTTTCAACCTTTTTTCTTATACAAATTTCAAAATATTTAACATAACTCAGAGAATCTTTTTATAGGAATTTTTCTCTTTAAACTTTTTAAGAATTTGCTCAGAGGTTCCAAAATTTGTAACATTTTCGTTATTTGAAATTATGTTGCCTTTTTTTCAGTTTTGATTAGTTTTGTTTTTAGATTTTGAATTTCGTAATTGTTTTTGTTTATAATGAGAAGAGTGTTTCTTTTATGGAATGATGTTTTGTAGTTATTTATATTTATTTTTGCATGAATATTATTTATTGATATAAAATTTTTGTTAATTAAATTTGTATTAGTTTCTATATTTTTAAAGAATGAATTCTTTAGATTATTTAAATTTAGATTATTAGAATTTGAATTATTAATATTAGAATTTAAATTATTAGTTAGAATATTTTCATTTATTGGTATTAATGTATTTTTATTAAATAAAATTTTATTATTAACTAAAATATTATTTTTATTATAAATTACATTTAAAGTTAAACTATTATTAATAGTAGTATTATTAGTTGTATTAGTTGTATTATTACTAATAGTATTGGTAGCAGTAGTATTTTTAATAATATTACTTAAATTGAAAAGTTTGTTTATACAAAATTTCTTCTTATCATTCAAATCTTTAAAAAATCCATGTTTATATTTCTCTTTCTGTTTAACTTCAAAACTTTTTTGAAGTATTTTTGAAATATTTTTTAAACTATTATCATCAAAAACAGGCATTGTAAATTTTTTATTATCTTTTAAATTACATTCAAATTTATTTTCATTTATATTTTCAATATCCCAACTCGTATTTAATAAATAATCTAAAGATGCTTTCTTTATTGATAGATTTAAAATATTTTCAGTTTTATTTTCATTATTATTTTTATTATTTTTAATATTTTTATTGATATTTCTCTTAATTCTTTTTCTTCCATTTTCTAAATGTTTTTTAATAATTTCTCTTTGAACTTTTTCTTCATTCTCCAAATCATAGAAATTTTTTGGATGATTTTTTGTTAGAGGAAGATGATTGAATGCTGTTTTTGTTGTTCTAAATTTTTTAACAGTTTTAATGTCGTTTTGTGTTATTTTATGGTGCTTTTCTCTATAAAATATTATATGAGATTTCTTTTTTGTTGTTTTTGATAAAAATTTGTTTATCTCATCCATTCAAATTTTTTTTAACCAAATGAATAAAAATAAATAAATAAAATATTATTAGATATTATTATTATAAATTTATTTGTTATAAATTTTATTTATTCTAAAAATTTTTTATCTGTTAAAAAAATATTTTTTTATTTTTATAATAAATTTTAATGCATAAATCAATTTCACCAACATCTTTACACATTTCTTCTTTCAATACTCTTTTTTCAAAACTTACCAAAACTTTTATCAGAATCAATTGACCATAAGAACGATAAACATTCTTACAAAATTTATATTACTAATTTAATATTCAATAAGAAAAGTTTTGATATTAATAAAATTTTAATTTGTAAAGAAACTGTAAAAGTTGAAGTTTTTTGTGATTTGAAAATTATAAGAAGAAATATTGAGAATATTACTAATAGTAATAATACTAACAAAGATACTAATAGTAACAAAAATTTAGAAAATGATGAAATTAAAATTATTAAAAATGTTTGCATAGGAGAATTTCCTGTTATGGTAGGTTCAGAGTTATTTAATGAATGCATGAAAAATAACATAAATGCAGATACTCTAAACAACGACTTTCTAAAATACGGAGGATTTTTCATAGTAAACGGTGGTTTCAAAATCGTAAGATTTTTAACAGCACTAAAAATAAACACACCAATCTTTTTAATAAGAAGCAACAAACATAAAAACTCATCATTTACGAATTATTCAGTTTCAATTCGTTCTTCAAATAATTTTATAGGAAAGAATCATCATTTAATTTTAAAAAGTAATTCAGATGTAGTGTTTTCTTTTTATGGTAGAACAACAGAATATTCAATTCCTGTCTTAATAATTTTAAAAATTTTGCATGAATTTACAGAAAGAGAATTTGTGGAGAAGTTTAACAACAAAGTAAGAGCAGTAGAAATTCTAAAAAAAAATGAATTTAAAACAAAAGTTGAATGTGAAGAATATTTATATGAAAAATTTAAATTTAAGAATATTGATATTAAAAATGAAATATTAATACATTTAGATAGTTATAAAGATAAGTATGAATTTTTAATTGAAATTATGAATATGTTATTTGATAAAATAGATAAAATAAATAATTATACAAAAATATGTGAGTCTTCATCAGAGATTACAAATATTAATTCTAATAATTCTAATATTAATTTAAATACTAATTCTAATATTAATGATAATACTAATTTAAATACTAATAATAATTTTAATAATGATAGTAATTTAAATTTAAATGTAGATTATGAATGGGATGATAATGATGATCCTACAAATTTTGATTTACTAACACCACTCCACATTCTCTATCCAATAATAAAACAATCAATAACTTTAAATTTAAAAATTCTTTCTGTAAAACTTTTTAATAACAATAATTTAAATTTAAAATCAGTTCTTACTCCTTTAGTTAGATTCTTTTCAACTGGTACCTTTAAATATATTATATGTTCAGATATTATTCAACAAACAGGTTTAGTCATTAATTCTGAAAATACTAATTTTTTTAGATTCATTTCAAATTTCATGATCGTTTCTCGTGGTAATTATTTTCAAACAATAAAAACAACAGCTGTTAGAAAATTAAGAGGAGAAAGTTATGGATTTCTTTGTCCTGTTAATACACCTGATGGTATTAGTTGTGGTATAATTCTTAGTTTAGCTATGAATACAAAGATTTCATCTAATTATATGTTGAATGTTTGGGACTGTCTATTCAAAGAAGATGATTTTTATGCGTTGGATTTAAATATTTTTAAATTTATTTTGCATAAAAATTTTAATAATTTTATAAATGTTACAACAAAAAGTTTAAAAAATTTAGTCTATTCGTTAGGTATTTCATTATTCAAACTTAAATATAAAATAATATTTAATGGTAATTTTATAGGATATGTTGAAAATGGTATTGAATTTGTTAAAACATTAAGAGAATTAAGATCATCTTTTTATACATTTATTGAATTATTTAATAATCTAAATTTATTTGATATTTCTAAAAATAGAAAAAATAATAATTATGAACAATTTTTAAGTTATTTTAATTGTTTATTTGATAATTTTGATTTTAAATTATTTTACAATTACAGTAATATTAATTATAAAAATAGTAATAATAGTAGTACTAATAATATTAATTATAAAAATGTTAATAATGTTAATAAAAATAGAGATTCTTTTTCATGCTTTAAATTAATTTTTAATTCTCTAACTAATGAATGGATGTATGAATTATATATTAAAAATAATATAATTTATATTAGAAATTCATATGGTAGAATGATAAGAAAAGTATATTACATTAATAATAACAATATTGATTATTTAAGTATATCTGAACAAATAAATATAAAATTATATTCTTATGATTCTAATTTTAATTTTAATAAAAATATTAACAAAATTGAAAATAATATTAAAAATTTGGATTTTAATAAATTTAGTTATTATAAAGATTTATCACCTATTAATATGTTCTCTTTTTCAGCTGCAAGTATTCCTTTTAGTGATCATAACCAATCACCACGTAATATTTATCAATGTCAGATGCAGAAACACTCTTTAGGTTTTCGTAATAAATTTATATTTTATAATTCTGATAAAAATAAAAATTTTGTAAAAATTAACGGAACAAAATTTGAGAATTTTAATAATATTAAGAATAAATACAAAAATAGTAGTAATACTATTAATAATACTATTAATTCTAGTAATAATATTATTAATAATACTAATAATAACTTAAATTTTAGTAATAACTTAAATTTTAATTTAAATAAGAATTTAATTTCTACCGATCCTAAATATTTTTCTTTAGAATATCCACAAAATCCAATAACTACTACTTCAGTTTTCGAAAGTCATAACCTATACGAACATCCCTTAGGTATAAATGTTATGATAGCTGTTATTTCATATACTGGTTATGATATGGAGGATGCTTTGGTTATAAATAAATATTCATCAGACTTTGGAATGTTTATGGCTACAAATTATACGACAAGTTATTTTGAATTAAAGCCAACTGACAGTTACACAATTTTAACTTCACCTCTTAAAAAATTAACTCAAGGAAGTCCGATAATAAAAATAAATAATTCGATAAAAAAACACAAATCATCTGAAGTGTTGGTAGATCGAATAATTTCAACACCCTCTGGAGTTTTAATAATTTTTAGAAAACAAAGAAAACCATCAGTGGGTGATAAATTTTCTTCTAGACATGGTCAAAAAGGTGTATGTAGTTCTATTTACTCTACAAAAGATATGATGTTTGGAGAATTGGGTAATGTTGATTTAATTATTAATCCAAATGCTTTTCCAAGTAGAATGACTATTGGGATGTTGTATGAAATTATTGTTAGTGTTCTAAAAACTTTTTTAATATTAATCAAAATAATATTAATTATAATAAATTAAATAATAGTAATAAATTTACTAATAAATTAGACTTAGACAATGACCAAAGTATTTTTGATACTAATAAATTGACTAGTCAAATAAATTTAGACAATGACCAAAATATTTTTGATAAAATAAAATTTAAGTATAATTTAAATGTTAATGATGGAACTCCTTTTAAATACAGAAATACTAAATTTAATAGTAATAATTTAAATAATAATAGTAATTTAAATAGTAGTAATATTAATGATAATATAAATTTTATTCTCTCAAATCTTCTTAAGTCCGTAAATTTACCTTCATCTCTTAAAACACATTTTTATTCAGGAACAACTGGAACGTTGCTAAAATCAAAAATATTCTATGGACCCGTATTTTACCAACGTCTTCAACACATGTCTATGGATAAGTATCAATGTAGAACAATAGGTCCTACTTCCTCTCTTACACATCAACCTATTAAAGGTAGATCTAAAGGAGGTGGTATTCGTTTTGGTGAAATGGAAAGAGATTGTTTAATTAGTCACGGAACTGTTAGTCTTTTGAATGAAAGGATGAAGATTTCTTCTGATTGTGGTATCTTAAAATTATGCAAAGATTGTGGATATTTTACAGATTCTATTTCCTGTTATAGATGTAATAAAATATCTACTATTGAATATAAAGGATGTAAAGTTTTTAATGTTTTAGTTGCAGAGTTAAAAGGTATGGGTATTGACGTAAGGTTATTAATTAAATAATTTTTAATTTTACATAATTTATTATTTTTTTATTTTTATTTAATTAACTTTGCATAATTTAAGAAAATATGAAATTAGTAACAAAATCTAACAGAGACTTGATAGATGAAATTACAGATATTTTGAATAATAAAACAAGTGATACTACGAATAATATTAATGATAGTAATATTATAAATCATAATACTAATACTAAAAATATAAATACTAGATATTTAAATAATAATAATTTTAAGAACAAATACTTAAATAGTAATAACAATAACAATGATAATTATTTGAATAATAATTTAGATATTGAGATTAATAAAAGGATAGATACATTTAATAAAGATATAAATATTATTGAATCTATAAATAATAAATATAAATTGAATGAAAAATTTAATAAAAATAAAAAAAAATTTAATTGCATTACCTGAAAATTTAAGTAATATTAATACAAATACTTCAAATATTAATACAAATAATTTAAATACTAATAATAATTTAAATGATACTAAAAGAATACATACTAATATAAATATTAATTCAAATAATATTGATACTAATATAAATACTAACTTAAATAATATTGATAATAATATAGATACTAATTTAAATACTAATATAAGTAATAATACCAATAATATTAATACTAATTTAAATACCAATAATAATATAAGTAATAATAATTTAGATCTAAATTTTATAAATTTTGTAAATTCTTATAATTTACTAAATACAAACTACAAAGTAATAGAATCCAATTTAATTAATGAAAAGAATATTAACAAAAATTTTAATATCGAACTAAATTCAAAAATATCAAAAATTTTAGATTTAGAAATTTCTAACAATTCTTTATTATCAAAATCAGATTTAAAAGATCTAAAAAACTTTTTAAAAATTATTTTAGCAAATATAGAAACTTTTAGAAGAGATACGAATAATTTTTTATCTGAAAAACTTTTTAATAATTATAACTTACTAAAAGAAGAAATAAATGAATATAATAAAAAAATAACAGAAAAGGAAACTATTTTACAATTAAAATCAGATATTTCATCACTTAATTCAAAACTTGAATCAAAATATTCTGAAAATTCTCTTCTAAAAAGTAGAATACAAAATCTAGAAACTATTTTAGATAAACTACCTCTTTTAAATATTTACGAATTCGAAATTAAAAATAAAATATCAAAATGGTTCGAAAGTGAAGGTAAATCAAATCTTTTAAAAAATATTGAAAGTAATTTTGATGATATTTTAAATTTTATTGAAAAAATAACTTTTGATAAATTTTTTAGTAATTTTGAAATTTTTAAGGAGAAATTTTTTGAAGTTTCTAGAATTGTTGAAATTCAGAAATGTGAAATTAATGAGCTAAAAAAGTTTTATGAAAGAAAAATTAATGAATTATTAGAAAATAATAACGCTATCACAATTAGTAATAAAAATTTTAATAATAACAATGATAGTATAAATAATAAAAATAATAATGATAATGAAAGTTGTAATACAAGAGAGTTGTGGAATGTCTTTGAGTTGAGTGATTTATAATTTAAAATTTAATTAAATGTATTAAAAATAAATATTTTCATACAGCATTTAAAAAAAGTTACCAAATGAGATACTAAAATTTGTCTAAAAATTTGAATTTAAGATCAATAAATAGAGTAAAAAATAAAATTAAAAATATAAAAAATCTTTAACATTAATTTAAATACTATGAACATATTTTAATTTGTGAATACAAACCTTTAATATCTTTAGAAGAGTTAAAAATATTCTAAAAATTTTTTTAATTTTAATTTTATTTTGCATTATTAAGCGACTTATTCATGTCTAAATACTTTATAGAGACTTTTAACATATTCTTTAGATATTAGATAATGTTTGTTTATCCAATTATACAGCTCATTACCTGACTCGTATATAGTTTTTTTTTATTTCTTAACTTATTTTTAATATACATCCATATATTCTAAATCATATCCATCCAAGGTGATTGACATTTCAATCGATTAATGGAATATTCTTGAATTTAAACTATTCCATTGTTTATTATGTTTTGTAGGAGAGCATATTATATTGATAAGATAGTGTCAGAAATATTATAATTAAACACTGAATACGATTTAAGAAGCACATTGTTAGGTCTTAATGTATTTTTTCGTATTAATTTTGCTATCTATCTTAATCATTTTATCTATACCATGTATACTAATATTTCACAATATCATAATAAAACCCCCATAGAACTTTTATTTTTCATTAAAACTTCTTTGAGAAATTTAATATTATTTCTTCCAAAAAAATTTTTAAGCCCTCTTAATCCTTATAGATTAAATTAACTCTAATCTGATAGTATGAAATTAATTTAATCCTAATAATTATAATTGTTATATTTTTTTGAAAATAAAACTCTCTTTTTAATATTTCTAAAGCTTAAGAATACTTTTTTATGTTTTTTAGAACTTTTTAAGTTATTTTTTTCTTCAACACATTTCCAATTAATTGATTATAAATCTTAATATTTTTAGTATCAAAAAAAAATTTCCATTTCTAATGTTACTCCTACTTTTTTCACCTAAAAACTTTTGAAAATATATCTTTATGTTCTGATGCTCAAGTTAAGTGTGGACAATTTGTCGTTTTTAATTTAGTCTTTTTATATAATTAAACAATATTTTTGAACATAAATTCAATAAATATTTAATTTCTTTGAACTTTATCTCTGTGAAGTACTATTTAATACCTTCTACAATATTTTCTAAATAATATTCTTGTCTAAATGTTTCATAAAAAATTATAATTTTTTTGTATCTATTTTTAATATATAGTTAGTTAATAAAAAACTAACGTCATAATATTTGAATTTTATTGATAAATATTAAATTAAATTAATAATTTTATAGTATAATAATCAAAATTTTAAAATTTTATTTTTACTTTTAGTAAAATGATGACATATATTATAGGTTCTTATAAAGACTATCACTTTATACAAATTAAAATATTTATATAAAATTAAACTTTTATTTGAAACTAAATTCTTTTAAAAGATTTTTTAAAATTTTCATTTCTAAATCTAAATAGTTTTAAACAGTTCTGTACTATTTTTTATTAAAAAAATTTATTAAACAACAAAATTAATAGATAAAAATTGAAATATATTTTAATAAAATACAAATTCTAATGAAAGAGCCTTATAATAATACTTTTATATATGTATTAAATTTTTATTTAATATTAAAGTAAATCTTTTGGTCTTATAAATGTTAAATATTTATTTATAAATTAATAATTATTTGAAGGTTTATAATTTTAATAATAAAAAGACTAAATAAAAAAATTTTATGTTTATCTCCTCAATCATTTCCACCCTTCTATTCTTAAGATTAGTTTTTAACTCTAACTTTACTACAGCATTGGAAGGTAATGAAGAAATTAAAAAAATGGAAACCAGTATTCATACGCTCCAGAATATTTTATCTAAAAGAAAGGGAGAACTGTCTGATTTAAATTCTAAAATAAGCAATATTAAACTTGATGGTACTCAAGAGTGTAAAGATTCTTTTAAATCACTTAAAGAAGAAATTGATGATAGGGAAATGAATATTTTACTAATAAAAAGTTCAATTTCAAAAAGGCAAAACATTCTTTCCGAACATCAAGATTATATAAGCAAGTTGAAAAATTATCTTAAATCTAAAGCAAGAGAATTAAAAAGAGAAATTTCTAATCTTGAATCTGAAAATAATAATTTAAATGATTTGGATTCATCTGATAAGATTAGTGATAACAATCAAAAGATCAGTATTCTGAGGGATAAATTGCAGGAGGTGAAAAGAAAACTTAATTAAATTTTTAAATTTAATATTTTTTTAAAAAATATCTAACCAATTATTATTAATGTAAAATATTTTTATTAATGTAAAATTTTTATTTTTAGATATTATAATTTTTTTACGATTTTTAATGATCCTAAAAAAATTGGAAAAGTGGTAATATATTTTCCCTAAAATACCATTCTTATTGAACAATAAGAGTATTTTCAATAAAATTATAGTGATTAAAAGCTATAGTATTTATAAAAAAAATTACTTTGAATCTAAATAGTTTTATTCTATGAACATTTTCCCATACCAATCCTCTGTCTTAGTTACTTTTAATTTCATTCTTTTTTTAAATTTTACACAACATCTCATTATGGATTAATTTACCTTTATACAGGAATTTTAGGATATTTTGAACGTGACATATAGTTTAACAATTTCCTTCTTCTTTGCATTAAGATTTCCAAATTTAAAATATGTTTTAGAAGAACGAATATCCACACTTTGCCTAAAAAAATATTATGTATTATTCAAGTATAGTTTAAATTTTAGTTTTATAAAACATTTTAGTCTCTATTACTTATATTCTATTGGTAATTTATGTATCTTTATTTTATGATCATTATTATATAAAATATCTTCTAAGACATTAATTATGTATATTCTAACAAATACGCTCTAAATTATTTGTTTAACAGTAAGAAATGAGTATAAACTGTTTTAATTTATAAAATTTAATAATGATAAATAAAAAAATTATTAAAAATTTTTGAACAAGAAAAATCAAACTTAAAAATATTTTCAAAAAATGTTAAAATTAAATTCTATTCAATACATCCAAAAATACAAGATTTATAATAATTAAATGCTATAAAAAATAGGGGTAAAATAAAATTAAACTTGTTTAAAATAAAATTTTTATAAAAAAATTTATGATTTGGAAAGACATCTTAACATACTCTATTACACTTATGATTGTAATTATATTATCAGGTGCAATTCTTCTATTACTGTGGTCAAATAAAAAAAAAATTTGGAAGCCCTAAAAAGTAAAAAACCACAAAACTCTAAGCCTACAAATAATGATAATCAAAATAATATTAATAACAATAATTGTTCAAAAAATATTGAAAAGAGCAATCAAGTTAAAGAAAGTAATCTCGATAGTAGTAGCGTCGATATTCCGAATCTTAAGAAAATAGATGATATTCCGTTAAAAAATGTTCAAAAATCAGTTGATTTTGTAACTCCAGAAGTTAATGATACAGATAATAATATTTCTAAAATAAATGAGGAATTAATTTCATCACAAGAAAAGGATAATAATAAGGAAAATAAAAATATGTTGCCTTCTCTTTATATTGAGGAATTTCGCTTTAATATTACTAACAATAAAAGTGATGAAAATATTTTAGATAAAATCTTGAAACCAGAATTAACTCAAGAAGAAAAAAAAAACCTTTAAACCAGAATTAACTGAGGAAGAAAATAAAAATGCTCATATTAAATATATAAATAACAAAATTAACATTGATTATAGTATTAAAATTTTATTGTATTTTTGTAGTAATTCAAAAGATTTTGAAAATTTTTTGTTAAATTCATTTTATTCCGCAGGAGAAATAAATTTTAGGTTGTTAATTGATTCTTACAATAAATTGTTATTAAATCCTCGTAATGATATTTTATTTAAAAATTTCAATAATGATTATAAAGGACTATTAAGAAGATTATCAGAATTGAGAGAAGGAATTATGAAAAATAATTTCTATTTTAGTGAAAATATGAATGATGATGCAGAAGAATTTGGTCTTATATTTTTTTTTAGTGATTTATATAGCATTGATTGTATTCTTAATAAATTAAATGATAATGATTTACCAGTTGTTGAAGAAAATGGTGAGAGTATTGAAAGAATAGTTATTCCATTTTCTATTTTCAATGATGATATATATAGTCTAAAAGAATCATTAAAAATGAACAAATTCAAATGTATGAAAAAAAAATGAAATCTGTGAAGGGAATGATCATCATTTTGAAATTATTAACGAACCAAAATTTCTATTCTTTCGCATAAATTTATTTTATGTACATTGGATTAAATTTGAACAACAAATGAAACATTATCTAAATACTTATCAACTAAAATTTGTATTTTTACACGAATTAGAAGATAAATTTACATGTATCTTTGAAAATGATAATTGGAATATTTATGACGCGTTTAATGTTAAAATAAAAAGTGGTAAAAATCTGAATGATTTGATTTTAGGAAAAAGAGCATTTTTAATTTATCAGAAAGTAGATAATTAAATTTATTGTTTTTATCTTCTTTTCATTTTATTATATTATTGATTGTATTAGTTCTTTAATTAAATTAATTATCTATAAAAAATAATAGCAGATTACAACTTATAATATTAAACTTAATATTAAAATTTTTAATAAATAATTATAATACTCTGATGTTTAGATTTGAATATATATTTACAAGTTTTATCAGATAAATATTAAGATAACATCCTATTTTATAATAATTTTAGTTAATATACGAATATAAGCACCCATAAAACACCATATTTACTTAAAAACAAAAATATTTCCTACAAAATTGGAGTTATTAAAAGTTATATTTATGAAAAAAAAAAAAAGGATTTTTTTCTATTTTAAGAAAAATATACTCAAAAACAAAATATTTTCAATTATTTGTTTGTTTCTAAAGATTTTAGATTTTTAATATATATCTGATGATATTCTTTGATTACAAAACTTTTATTATGATTTATTACATGATGTTAATTAAGAATGTTTTTAATATATTTTAACCTTTATAACCATATTTTACAATTGTATAAGTCGTTTATACATATTTCACTGTTATTTAGTTTCTCCAGGGTTAAGTTTTTGTAATTTAAAAAAAAAAATTTTCTTTTCTTCACATATATCTCCAACTATCCAAATTTTCTTTCTAGCCATTACTTTATTATACTAGAATATATTAATACAAGTTTTTTCAACATAAATTGTCTTATTTTCAACTCTTATTTTATCTAATTTAATCCTTATAAATAGCAATAAGTTTTTTTAAATTGATTTATATCCATCTTTTTTGATGTTATATCTTTTTATATATATATTTGTTCATATGTAGATTTTTTAAAAATTCAAAAATAACTATAATTATAATTATATTATTAAGGGTGTGTTTAAAATTTTCAAAAAAATAATTATTTCGTATTTAAATAGTTTTCTTCTTTTAATACTTCTACCTATACCTATTCTCTGTTTTAGTTTTTTTTTTAATTTTATTAGTTTTTCAAAATATCACATCTCTTTATAGATTAATCCATTTTTATGTGAAAATTTTAAGATTCATTCAACAACTCTCTTTTGTTGTGCATAAATTTTTTTAATATGTTTATGGGAAGCCTATATCAGCACTTTGTCTTTTTTCAATGAAATAAAGAATTAGATTCTATAAATATACTAATTCTTGAAGGAGAAGATATTTTTGAGTCATAATAAAGTTTGGCTTTTAACATTTAAATATATTAAAACTGAAGTTTTTATTTTATAAAAGATACATTACATTAAATCGACGTGATAATATCTGATAACATATAGTCCTTAAATTTTATAATAGAAAAAGTATTTTTTAAAATATTTCTAAAAATAAAAATAAGTAACTTAATAATTTAATCATTTTTAGTTTCTTATCAATATTGATTCATAAAATGTAATTGTACTTGATGTGGATCAGGATTTTGATAAATTTTACCTTCACTATTTACTATTGTTTGTTCCCGAGGTAAAGGACTTTCATCAATTTCCATTAAACTATGCATCGTTGTTTCTTGTTGATTATGACTCATATCTGTATTAACCTCTATTGAATTATGACTTATTATTTGTTCAAATGGATTAGAATTATATTCTTCAGAAATCTGTTTATAACACTCATTAATTTGTTGTTCCGGTTGATAAGTATAATCCTCATTAATCTGCTCCAAATTATCATGAATTGTTTGTTTTTGCGGTTTATAAGTATAATTCTCATTAATTTGCCCAGAATTGTCATGAATTGTTTGCTGTTGAGATTTAAAAGGATCATATTCCTCATAAATTTGCTCAAAACAATCGTTGATTATTTATTGCTGAGATTGATCAGAATCATATTCATCTGTAATTTGTTCAGATAAGTTACTAATTATTTGTTGTTGGGATTGATTATGATAAATTTCTCCGGGATATTGATT
>NW_027289537.1:0-2732 GCF_016086655.4 Lepeophtheirus salmonis | reverse complement strand
GACTAAGGGTGATAATTTTGGTAAGAATAGAAAAGCGTGCGAGGAGAAGCTACATTAAGTCAGACTTTAACTCTGGTCAGAGTTAAAGTCTGACTTGATGTATTCATCATTAACTTGATTTTTAGATGAATATCCATGCTCTTGATATGAGATGAGGATAATGAGTGGCGTATACTTCTAGACAGGGGACTAAAGGCACATTTATATCGACAAATCTGACAAGCCATCTGTTTCTCATCCGATAAGTATTTTCCGAATTCCTGGGCCTCCTTTTCATAGAAATGCAGACAAGAAGGCGACGTTATTTTAGGCATTTTATTCGGTTCTTTATCGACTATCAGCATCTAATATTATATTAATATTGAATAATAAAGGCAGGAATGATAACGTTCTTGATTGGTAGAAGAAGATGTATATTATTTAATCAATGATGGCATGCGTATTTATTTATTTCTCCTTGCACGCTTTTCTATTCTTACCAAAATTATCACCCTTACCTATAGGATTCAAGCATATGGACTTTTCTAATGAGATCAATTCAAAAATGAGTCTTATTCTTGAAATATTGTCGTGGTCTTCTCAAATTGACAACGATATAGAGCGTTTTTTGGGAAATCTCTCTTCTTTTCTTTTTTAAATTAAAGTTCAGACTTCAGCTATCCAATAAAGATACTTTTAAACTTAATCTATATATTTGTCTTAAAGCTATATGCGCCTTTGAATAAATAGCACCTATTTTCAAATTTAAATAAAGATAACTCATGTAAAAAGCCTGATAGAGACATTTTAAAATGGCTTTATAATTTTTTAACGTTAGACTTTTAAATATATTAATACAATGTATCCTTATCTTCAATATCAAGCGCTTAGAACTTTAAAAATAGCCAAAAATAAGGAAAAAGTTATGGCCTTTTTCTGAGAGGCCATGAGGCTATAAGAAGAAAAAAAAATTGTAATTAGAGAATCAAACTGTACTAAGATGAACTTATCTTTTTCTTGTACCATTTTTGCTATTGAACAGTTTAATCATTAATGTTTTGATTTATCATCGTATAATATATCAAATTTGAGACTTTAAAAGAAGAAATTAAAGAGATTTTTATTTAAAATTCAACGCAGAGGCAAATAATATAAGTTAAATGACTATATAGAAAAAATAAAGATTTTAATTCTAGATATATCGTAAAATATGAAATAATCGAATATATTGTCAGCGATATCATTTCTATAATATAGATTATCTTTTTTGTAGTAAATAAAGTGAAAATTGAGACCCTCAAATAAATAAAATTAAAGACTCTGGATGGGAAAATAGGTTTATAACAGATTCAATGTCTTAATATGACGGGGTGTGCATTGAGCAAAGCAGGTCTATTCTAGATTTAATTTTGGACACAGTAACTCATGTTAAGTCGCGATCTTTTATTTTTAATTATGGTTTTTTATTTAAGCTAATACGGAAAAGGTCTTCTCACATAAATAAGTTGAGCCAAATGGGGTAAGTAAATCTAAAATTACTCTGCCCAGCAGTGGGTACTCATTCATATCAGAAATCCAGAATGCGTCAAGTGTTTTAGATTCAAAATCTGTTTTTGGTTACATGAAATTACGATAAGCGCATCTTCCATATTAGACAAAGGATGATTAGTGGTGGCGGTTAAAAAGGGGCGTGTCCAGTTATGTTTTTTGGAGCACTATCTTCTAGAAAATACTTTTAAAATTATCCAAAGATTCTTGTAAATATGCACATTCAAGATTATTCAAGTTTTGATGCAACTTAAAATAATGTCAATTTATATTATATTCTTATTTTTTTGGGCAAATATTGATCACGATATCTTCATTTTGTCAGTTGGTCTATAGCTTTACCTGTAGCTAATCTAAATAAACGTCATGACAACTAAGCTGCTCTCCCTCAAATATTCTTCAAACTGATTTTGTTTTGTTTTTTAAACCACAGTCACATGGTTACATTTCTATACTATATATCCTTAAAACTAACAACAAGTCTACTTTTTCCTTCTTATTTACCACTAATACAAATAGAATCACTGCAAACAAGAATAAATCATTTATAAAAATCTTTATTATACGAATTTCTTTCATCAAATAGATTATGAACAACCTAAGAACTCAAAAAAAGTATGTGCAATTTTAACAACACTTTTAGTCATTCATACATTTATTTTTAGGGCGTTATGCATAACTGATGCAAAAAGCATGTCCTTTCTCCAGGACATATAATTTCATTAACCGTCAACATGCAGTTTTTAACGAATTCCTTAACTATGATGTTTCAACACAGTATCACTGGCTTCTCCACTCCGGATCACATCAAATTGCTCTTTCCTGAGATGCTTTTATATTCACCTCTGTAAACATTTATGAATATGTCTGTTTGTATTGAAAAATCCTACACTCTGTGTCCACTTTCCTTCTTTTTGACAAAGACATTTCCCTTATAAGGGCGGGAGGCTAAAGGAACAATTAACAATGTAATTGCCGCCAAGAAATACTAAACATACACAAACTGGTGTTGGTTTCCCACAGTGTTGCTTTCGTATTATCTATGTGTATTTAAACACTTCCTTCTTAGTCAACAATGTAAAAGTTGAGAACTAAAAGGACGTATCGTAAGAAAAAGTGATATGCCATCTTTAGGATACAAAAGAGTCAATTACACGAAGGGCTATTATAATATCAATGGCTCAAGTAAGGCAGAGCCCTATAAG
>NW_027289536.1:0-5118 GCF_016086655.4 Lepeophtheirus salmonis | reverse complement strand
CTACTAATTATGATATTTTTATTTACTTTGTGACGTTTAGAATATCTCATGTAATTCTTCAACACTGGAAATATTAACCTAAACCAAGCCCTCAAAATAATCAAATCCATTAATCCTGACGCAACTGTTAGGGCAAGTATTGCCCGAAACCAAATTGATCCTTGTAACATGAATAAAACAACAGATTTGTTTGAAGATAGTGACAAGGACGACGATGATGCAGACTATTATGATATAACTGCATTTTAAAGTACAACAACCACATATTGTTCAATTTTTGGTTCCTTCTATTTTGCAGTTGATGTGTCAAGATACGAATGCCCGATATGTTTGAATATCTTAAGGGAAAAAACACTTGTATTTTTATTAGTACTAAAGTTTACATAAAAAGTAAAGTAGAGTCTTTTTGTTTTTCTATGAATGGAGACTCTTTTGAAATCTTTACGATAGAAGAAATTGAAGTTATCATGGATATTAAAAATTACTTTCATGTTCCAATAGAATTTGATGTCAAATTGAAAATTGACAAATAACTTGAGTGGCATATCTATTGATATAAAGGATTATAGTAATTCCTGTATAGCAGTTCAAATCGCTGAGAACCAGTCCATTCAATTCAAGAATACAAATTGTACTAAGAACTTACAATTTGCCTGTATTCTACGTCCATATCTCTGTAAAAGCTCTACTATTTTTGGTATGTATTTATGTTGATACTTGGTACACGATATCAATTGAGAACAGGATCTTATCTCATGTAGTGTATTTTTTTATATTTTATGCCTCCAGGCTCACCCGATTGTCCCAAAGGTTTTTGGAAGGATGGAAATACTTGCATCTTCATAAGTGGGACTAAATATTCGAAGAAAATATATTCTGATACCTGTAAGCAAATGAATGGAAGTACACTTCAAATCAAGAAGAAATAATATCTATCAGTCATTTCATCTATTCTCCGATTTCAACAAAATCTAGTACCGAAAACGTTTCATATTGATGTAGATCCTTTTCAAACAGATATGAATTACCTGTCAAGACAGTTGGAAGGATCTGAAAATATATTGATCGACACAACAAATGAGGGACAGTGTCTTATGATTTCCATGGCGGAAAAAAGCACAATTTTCAAAAGTGAATGTGACCGAGAGGCAAATATAATTTCTGTTAAAAATCTACCCATGTGTCCCTATAGAAAAAGTACAGAAGTGAGTTTACATGCATATATATATGATTTAGTTGCATGTTTGACGTTAAAATATATCATAGAAACCGACCAATCAACTACTTCTACCCGAAAAAGCTTATTATATTGGACAATATTCTGGTCTCGTAAGAAAATGGATAGATACATTTTTTAGTGATTTAAATGAAGACAAGGCATATAATGAACTTTTTTATCTCTTATGGTTTGACAAAATGCCCTGTTTTGATGTTTCCAAACCTATTCAGAAAAGTAAGTAAATAATTTTTTATTAGAAAAAAGCAAAAAACCACCATTATTTGTACCTTTATATAGTTTCATTTATCAAAAAATGTTGGTGGAAAAAGCAGGAAATCTCCTGCTCATCCTTATTTGAATCTTTTCCAATAGATGAAGGGCTCTGCTGTGTCTTTAATTTAGAAAAAGCAGAAAATATGTTTCGTGAAAGTAAATATTCAAAAAAACTTTCAAAGCTTCAAAGAGAAGAAAAAAATCTAGCAAATGAATCTTCAAATTGGGTCCTTGAAGGTATTGAATATTTTAGTCCTTATTTCAAATCCTGAATGTCATCCTATTCATATTTTCAAGAAGGAGACCATTTCCCAAAAATGGAAAACATGAAGGATTAGTTGTGATGATAGATGTCAATACTGATCAAATTGAATCCGCAACTATAACATCAGACGTAATGGGGTTTCATGCCTATGTTGGAGGATTTCAACAGTATCCTCTTCTTTCAAGACATTCCATATCCTTACGAACAGGAGAACAAAACTATATAAAAATATCTGCAATAGACATTAAGACAGACATAGACTTGGAGTACATTTCCTCTGAGAAAAGAAACTGCTACTTTTCCCATGAGAAAAAATTGACATATTTTCAAACTATACCAGAAATAATTGTCTGTTTGAATGTGGACTACTATTAGGAAAGGAACATACGAATTGTACTACTTGGTTTTTTCCAGTTTTGGATGAGGAAGTGAATATTTGTGATCCCTGGAAAACAAAGAAATTTATAGAGTAATGAATTTAAGCAACATTAAAAAATACACTAGAATTCCAGAATAAGATGCATATTTATTCTGGAAGTTTGGAATAGATTTTTCTCATAATAAATAATTAAAATGAATTGATCAGTTTTCAATGACAAAATTTTGATCCCCCAAACATTGCCTTTTTTAAACAGAACTTGTAGAGAAATATGTTCAGATTTGAATAATTAAAGCAAGATACACATAATTAAAACAGTAAATTTAACAACTACAATACGGCCCATACCTTGGCATTGATGAGTAGCTGAATCTGTGAAGACGAAAGTGGAGTGTTAGTAATTCTTTGGAAGTGGACTTGCATTCATCAGATAATATGATCTGGTATCTGCATGTACTCATATGTAAGTATATAATCAATACATGTGATGAAGAAGTTTATACTGTTATTTGTTTACAAAAGTCACGTGATTGAGTAGGACTCCGAAGTTTTGTTTAAGCTTAAGACGCAAAGTTTTTTATTCCCCTTTTGCGTGGAATTCCAGGTATGTTGAGTAATGATGCAATCGAGTTCCGTGGTTTGACTGTATTATATAGAATGTACAATCATTCGTCAATTTTTTCTCAAAGTATCCATTAATATTTACAGCGACAGTAGGGACTTCAAAGATGTAGGATGTGATTGCAAGCTGAACTGCAAAGAAACCATTTATACCACTTCTTTTTCTTCCCTTCCTTTCCGAAGTTGCAATTTTTTTAATCTGGAAATGTCATATCTCTGTAATTTCCAGTCAGAAAATCTTCCAGTGCCTCAAATATTTGTCGAGGTAATTCTGAATAAACAAAACGATATTTATCTATCCATGAGTAAATGTTCATTTTATATCAACAGGACGTCATTGAATCTAAAACAAAAGCTTACATTAAGAGCAAATATGTGTCCCCAAAGCGTGTTATACCAAAGGAAGTAAATATTCGAACAGAATATTCAACTGATGAAAAATATAATGCCTTTTCTAAAGATATATCTGTTGTCAATTTTTATTTTGAAAAATCGGCAATCTTGCAATATCAACGGCATAAAAAATTAAGTTCTATAGAGTTTATGGGACAGATTGGAGGGATTCTAGGACTATGGATTGGATTCAGTATTATTTCATTTATTGAGCTCATCTATTGGTTCCTTTTCAAGTTTTTATTCGTAAGATCAACTGAGTGAAATTAACTATATGTAGTTTGGAGTCTGTTTTAACTTTTATTATTATTCTGTTACATGAAAAAGTAAATTATAAGACTAAGTAAAAATGTCATAGGTTCTTATTATATTGTACTATAATGAAAACAGGAATATTTTTTGCAATTTACGTGCAATTTGCTTAATATATATTTGATATATCTTATTTGGATATTAAGCTATAGACATTTTTAGGGAAAATCCCGAGGACTAACTGTACTTAAGACACATGTCAATTACACTATTCAATAGCCTATTCTGCAGGAGCAATGCTCCTTAAAATTAAAACACTATTTGTTACTTGATTATTTTGCATAACATCCCCCCACTAAATTCTAATATTTTCCATCGTATAAGCATATTTGAGGTTAGTGGGGGGAGGGTTATTAAAGGCTTAAGTGTTCTCCAAAATTTATGAAGACACATAATCTCCCCTCTTCCTGCCTAGTGAAAAATTAGTGCATTTTTTTGCTCGCTCAATTTTTTGGAATTGGCAAAAGGGAATTTTCTTTTCCTAAGATGTTGTCATTATTATTTAATTCTGATGGAGTGAGGTTTTCTTTTCTACTACATACATTTATATACAAAACCGGGCTGAACATTTATGTGTACACATAAAAGAAGGAATGTATTATAGAGGATTTATTATGGAAATATAATTTTAAATAATGTAAGGATTATTGAGAAATGTGATGAAGACTTTTGTAATGTCCCACTAAAAATCCCTACATTTCCCTAAGCATACATTACGTCATAAATGTGTTTGTTTATTGATGACGTAGCAAACAATTTGGCTCAAATATTTAATTAACGCCTGCACGTATACAGAAACTGTGGCTTCAATAAATTCCACCTGCACTAGTCAAAGAAACAAAAAAAAACATCCCAAAACAAAACTACAAAACGAAATTAATGGTAGCGTTAGTTGGGGTAACCGTATTTACATTTTATAAAGTTGTATAAATATACCTTATGTGTAACCTCATAATGAGGTTATAAAATTATTTCTATATTACTTGTGGTCTACTTCCACAATTCATCAAGTAGTAACGTTTAAATGACGAAGGTAAATTTAAAAGTAAATTCATTGTACTTATATATACATTTAAACATGATTAAGAAATTTCCGATGATCTATAATATTGGAAGTCACTATATCGGGAATTTATGTTAAAATGTAACTCCACAATGAATGATCCATCCGTTAAAAGAGATTAGAGCCAATGAGTGAGACAAAGATCTTGCTCCGAAGGGTCGGGATCCCTCAACATCAAAGCATATTCGTAGGATATTAAAATGAGAAGATTCATTGTAACAATGGGTGGATAAAGAATCCATTATTCGAATGTTCTATCGAACATATCGACATAAATAACAGATAAACGAAAACTACCGAGCCACTCAATTCAAACTCTTTTCTCGCACAGTATTGTTATGATTTATGAAGTATATTTACCCTACAAGGTTCCGGGGGATTCATATTCGTAGTTACTAAAGAAAAAGTAGGTACAAAATATCCCTACATAGGGATAAGCGTAGGGAATCATTTTCCTGCAATAATAAAATTTATTCCAGCGACAGATTAAATTCCCTATGAGTGACAGTTTATCAAAAGTCTTGTTTACGACCGGCTCGCTTCTCCTCCTTTATATTTTATTTTTTGCCTTCTTTCATCATTCTACATTATGC
>NW_027289535.1:0-13882 GCF_016086655.4 Lepeophtheirus salmonis | reverse complement strand
TCGCTCTCTTCCAAATTCAGAATGTTGGAGAAAGTTGAGTCTGAAGGATTTATGTCCAAAAGAATATACATTAAAAAAAAAAAGCTTGGTCTTAAAAAAATTGTTAATGTTGGAAAATTTATAGCAAAAATACAGAATGTGTTAGACTACCTCATTCACATTTCCAAAAAAATTGCTGGCACAAAAAGAGGGATAATTTCCACAGTTCAAAAGAATTATTATATTTTCTCCATTGATATTATTTCTAACTTTAAAGGAAAATCTTTGAAAGAAGTAAAGTGTATTGTGACGATGGAGTCTCGTGAAAAGTATGTTCCAATTTTAGCAATGAAATTATTTATTATCTTTTCAAAATTGATAATTCAGTAAAAAAGTTTGGACGACTACCAAAATCACATCAAAAAGGATTAATTATATTGATTCAGAAGAAAATAAAGCCATGAGAGACAAATTACCGTTCTAAATTAATCTTATAGGATTCTCACTAAATATTGGCCAAATAAATGAAACTTATTCTCAACCAATACATTGGGAGTAAAGAAAAATATTTTTTGAACTATTGTAAGATTTCTAATGTTTTATGCAATATTGAAGCTGCAATTAATACTTTAGAACGGTGGAAAAGGTATGGAACGATAATAGTTATAGACTTTTATAAAGCTTTTCACTTTATTTCATTAGCCAAATTCTTATATCTCACAAAATGTTTGTTTCAAAACGTTTTTTAACCCTGTACGGCAGTTATATAACGACACATGTCCAATGTAATTGGAGGCACTAGAATGTAAGTATAGAAAATTAGAAAAATAGCTGTTGTCAGGTTTGGCACTCAGCTGACATTTTTTTCCGGCAATTGAAATAATTTGTTTTAAAAGTTACTAAAAAAAACAGAGTCTTTGGGGTAAGGTTTGAGGGATCTAAACAAATATTTGATTTGTATCCCAAGGATATAACTTTAACCGTTGATATTATAAATATTATAAAAACAACAAACGATAAACATACTCATAAACATGACTCTCTTTTTAGGGTTCTCTCGGAATCTGCTTTTTTTGTGGGATTCAATATATTTGACCATGTTTCATCTTTATATAAAACTGTAAAATATGTCGTATTTTCACTTTTCTGATACAATCTTAGAGAAGCACTAATAGAATCACACACTGTTAAACGAGGTTTTTATTAAGAAATATTATCTTTATGACGCCATCTATTGTAAATTCATTGTACTTATACAACAAAAGATAGACTTAACTAAATCCATGTATTGGAACAATTATGAATTTATTTTTTCTACTCAAATTATACGGGGAACTTTTTTTTATTGCACTTTCTTTTACCTTAGATGAAGCTCACATTTAGTAGAAAGCTTTATGATATAAAAGTAGCAAAGATAATTGGTAAAGCTATTGTATTCATGACGATACCTGATGATTAGTGGTGTTGATTCCTTAGGGTGATAAAATTTAATGATGTACCATAATTTGTTTCATATCAAACATTTAGTGAATAAATAAACTCCTGTAGATTTACTTGTTTTCTAGGGTGAAGATCTATTCCAACTGTAACTATAGCATCTACTATTTTATAAAACCTCTACACATCTCAAAAATATTTTCAAAATCATAATATGTTCTCCGTCTAACGCAAAGAAAGGAAATTGGACTTTATTTTTCTCCATAAAATAAATTTATCGGCAATTTATGATGAAACAAAGTTAATCATATAAAAATTTAAATATTTTTAGGGTTATTCAATCTAAAGTATTTAAAATCCTAAATTCAGATAAACAAAACATATAACACATCTTTTTTTCTCCTTCAAGTTTGTATACTTAGATTTGTGGTTGTGGACAACTAAATACACTTTTAATGAACTTCGTAGATAAAATCAAATCAAACTTAAACACAAAATACTAATTTAGCATATAAAAAAAGTTGGTACTAAAGTTTCGCAGTTTAAGCTACTAACTTAATCAGCTAAAGATGTTAAAGTATAATATGGTGTGTACAGGCTTAGAACTTCATTACACAAGTTACATCAATTATGTTCCTTATTTAATTCTATTACATTTGTATTGGACATTGTTGATAAATAATCTGTAATTAGTTATTTTGTATCTAAAAGTATTTTTTATCCCATTGAAAGGCTTCAGTCAACCGTTGAACAAAAAAAGTCAATAATTTACTTATAAGTAGACCTATTTTCCACCTAAATGTATGTTAATATCAACAGTGATGGTTCTTTTAGTAATTTTGTACTTATTTCCATAATGGCCATTGTGAAAATTTTGGATATGGTATAAAAATTCCATAGCAAAAATTCTGACGAGGTTATGTTTAGGTCGCACATCCCAATCAAATAATGAAAAAGACAAAAACTCTTTACTTTGTAACTATAGATACTAAAAAGACATTAATAGTTATTTCGTATAAAATATTTGGAAAAAAAAAAGAAGGATAACATAAATATATAATCAGCTAATATAATACAAATTGTGCATTAAGATTTGAATTAACGTATCGGAGTTTTGAGAAGGTCTCACCTTCTATGATGTATCATGTAGAGTAGGTTCTTATCAATGAGACTAGGAACAAATATATGTATATACAAATATGTATATTTCATTTTATTTTTAATGAATTAATTAACATATCAATTTAGTGAGTTTGTAATATATTTTCTCTATATATAAATCTGATTTTCATGAGGATACATACAAAATTTGGTATAAAGGTTGGATATGCTACAATGAATACTTAAAGTTCATTTCCCAATCGGGGATCTCTGAAAATGTCAATTAATTGACGTCTGCTGTGAGGACTTCTTTCATAGATGACTGAGCATTGTTGGATTCCAACATGTTTTCCAATTTGAGCAGCTAAATCAAATTCAACTGTGGCTTTTTTGACATCCAATTGATCGGGATTGAATAGGCGGGAAATCATGGTTTCCTGAGAGTTCATATCCTCCAAAGTAAGTCCACTGACTTCACAGACTAATTTTTTAGCACAGTCAGAAGCATTGTGTTGAGAGGCAGAGAGTAAAACAGATTCAAATTCATCGATGGAACGTTTGCCGTAATGTCTATGTCTACCTCCACGTCTACCTCCTCGTCCACTTCCACTAGCGATAAGAGCACCAATAATACCACCCTTAATGGCAGCTACTTTGAGAATAGCTAATCCGGCCAGAGCTCCACCACCGATTGTGAGAGCTGGCAGAATTAATGTTGCTTGAGAAAGTGATAAGCAGGTTGCCATAAAGGCTAGAGTTAAAATTGTTCCTTTCATTATGGACTACAAAATAAATTTACAAAGATAATTAAACAAGTTTGCATATGTAAAATGGATCACCTTACCTTGTTTACAGTTAAAACAAAAATGTATATTCTGAAATTCAAAATCACCTGTATTTATAGTAGTTGGTTAACACACGCAAAAAAAAAGTCTGAAAAATTAAAATCAATTCGTCGCAAAAAAAAAAAAAAAACCATTCAACTCTTTTTGTTAAATAACATGGACAATAGAAACTAGAGATGTTCTAACTGTTAATTTCATCCTTATGTATCATTCTTTAAGTTATTAGTTTGCATGTTTAAATAAACTGCCCTCTTTGTGATGTTTGTTTCTATGTATATACTTATATCTTTAAATAACCATATGTTAAAATATCATATGTTCTTATTAATTACTTGTGGTGGTACCCAGCATTGCTTGAAGTATTTACGATCGACAGACCGACAAACTTTGCTTTAGTAATATAGGGAATACCTCCTCAACAAACAGAATAACAGCTTGAAAAAAAACAACATAATATTACGTGATGAGTAGTTTTTAGCTTCCTTATTTGTTTAACGTTAGCCACTTGATGAGTGAGTTTGCTTTTTATAAGCTGCGATCATTATTATTTAATTCCTGAAAAGTAAACTTTCTATTCTACTACACACAAACTATTATTGATATTTACGAAATGCGATTGACCATTTGTATGTAGCGTTGATTTTTATTGGGACTGTTGAATTCATATAAACTTAAGAAAATTGTATATCTCTTTTGGAGTGGGCTAGAAAAACGTGCAACAACACACAGACAAAAAAAAAAAGAATGAAGTAGAGTTTAAAAAATATGAAATATTTTTTATTCTACAAAATTAAGCAGTTTTTAAATTGACTAATTTTTAAAAGTAAACTTCAGTTCAGAAGGTTTGCAACAATTTTACTTTTAATAAATTTTTTGTTTGAATTTTTCTCAATAGTGGAAGATCGTGCCAGCACACAAAAAGAGGTATACCATTTTTATCTTTCAAAAACAAACGCTGCAAACTAATGATATTGATAAATACGTTGTCAACATGTGTACCATAATAGTACATAAATAAATTTGTGAGCCAAATGAGTATTGAATTTTAAATTAGGAAATAACAAATTCATTTTTAACTAAAAAGTATATGGAATATTTAAAAAAAAAACGGGATACACCAGCACTTTTAGTAACCAAATAATTTATATTTTTTTACCTGTTTTAGAAGACACTTTTTTTATTACTTTTCTAAAGATCGAAATGAATTATGTACGTGATACCTATAGAGTTGGGCAGCAAAGGGTGGAACGATAATTAATATTAATGTCCATTAATATGACTTAGAATTGTACATGAGGGCCCCCACACCACCTTTTGAGAGAGGTCATGAAGGCCAAGAGGCTCAAGAGTCTATGTTTTTGGAAATGTTGGTTAAGTGAAATTAAAAAGTTGTAGGAACTTCGACCCCATAATATTCTATTTTTAGAATATTAAGTACAATATGAAGCATTTTTTGGTTTGTAAAGTGTACTAATTCCTATATTATATTTTTTTTAAGACCAAAGCAATTTTACAATTATTACAGAAGAAAATATCAGCATCTCCAAAAGAAAGTCAAGGTGATCTTGAAAACAAAACTATTTTTAATTGTTTTGAGAGAAGATGCGTGGAAATGCAAAGTATTGCGTGAAAGCGTGCTAAAGATTTGAAATGTGATTTGATGTAACAGATGGGGTCGGGGGAGTAACATTGCCCACCGCCCCCCAAAAAAAAAAAATGTTAGAAAAACATAGGAAATTACATTGCAAGTTTGGGTAATTAGAAGTCCGAAATGTTTATTGAACTTGTTTTTAAAATTTTATGTAAATCGATGTTGTCCACCCTACAAAAATTATCATCTCTTAAGTAATAGTCCGAAATGTTTATTGAACTAGTTTTTAATATTTGTGTAAATCGATGTTGTCCACCCTTCTATGATTATCATTTCTTTAGTTTACACCTACATTAAATAAGTAGATCAGTGTGATAATTGTCAGACAATAAGTGAAAGGCGCAAATGGAACAAACCAGATTAATAATCCCACCTATTAACCTATCCCACAAATTAAAACAAAGGGTAATTATATATTCAAATTTGGCTTTGAAATATTGAGTTGAATTTATATTAGAAATAAAAAAGTAAATTGGGGTTTTTTCCTGTTCTTGATTCAAAATTGTTTTTTGTTGACCCACCACATATGTACATTGGTTGTTTATCAAATAATCGTTGGTAAATATACAAAAAATTATGTGATTTTAGCAGAACCATATTTATATACCATATATTTATCATTGAATATAAACCATATTTATCAAATATCGAAACCTGTTTGAATATTTGGTTTGCGTTATGTGTTTTGAAATAATTCCCGCTTAAAATATTAATAACTAGTAGTGTTTGGGTTCGGTCTGAAAATCCTGGACCGGTCTGAGACTGTTATACTTTTTGTTGTACCGAATTAGTTAAGCCCAACAAAAAATCTTGGTCTGGACCGGTCTCATTGAAAAGTTTGGTCTTGACCGGTCTCATTGAAAAGTTCGATCTAGATCGGTCCAAAGGAAAAATTGGATCTAGTTTGGTCCCAAAAAAATTGGTTTTGACCGATTTTATAGATATAACATGACATCATATGTATTTTCCAGTACAAAGACGTCATACAAAGTTTAAACAGAGATAGCTCGGAGGAATAAATTTATGTTATATGTATGTGGTATATGTTCTAGAACATATAATATACTTTTGAGATTTTCAAGGTTATCCAAATACTTATTCTTTGTTAAATATAATGAATAAATCAATGATCTATAAAGTGAGACCGAAAAATATTACCTAAGACCGAACTGAAAAAAAATTCGGTACTAGAACGAGTCTCAACACAAATAACAAGTTGTGAACATTCATTTTGATTTTAAAAACTGGTCTAGACAATGTCTACTTTTTGGAGTTATCATGACTCAAAAGATTAGAAAAATATTGTTGCCTTGTTATAGCATATAAATGTTTCATTGTTTCCTCAGTATACATATATTTTTAAGAAAAATTGTTTATATCAAAGTAAGACATTTTAAGGGCATTTAACTTATATAACAGACTCTTTTTCTCAAACATCACACAAATGATATTAGAGTTACAAATTATCATGATGGATAATTAGTATAGATGAAAAAATCTGAGCTTAGACGAGTGCAAAACTTGTTATTGCAACCTAAACAGGTTTTTTATAATAAGTAGTTATTACCTTCATTTTTGATTAATTATTGAGTACGGAACATAAAAGTAGTGCGTGAGCTCCAGGATAATGGAGAGCAACACTGAAAACCTGTTAAGGTGTAATAATGGAAATTCCTTGTGTTGGCAGTGGAGGCCTGGAGCTCCCCCCAATTTTCCAAAATATTTAATTTATATCCTAGGTAGATACGATTTGTTTAGATATTTTTCCCTCCTTTTAAAACTAATTGCAACTTTTATAATAAAATTTCATGACTGTTTAACTGCTGTACCACCGACAAGATGAATGCGTTAACTTTTGGGTTTTTTTTACAAATACAAAAGTAGACCCATTGCAATCAAATTTAATTTTTTTAAATACTTTATATTCAGCAATAGAAACCCTCGCTCCATTATCGCACGTGACTACAACTTCCTCTTCATGATTATATGCATCTATTATCTTAATTGTTATTTTATTCGTTTTTAATTTCTGAGTAGAATTTATTAGCCAGACAGAGTTCTGCTTCGCTGATTTATACATTCTTGCAAAATGGCCCTTTCTTTTACAGCTCAACACTCACTATTTCTCGCTGGGCAAGGCATCTTATTTCTATGAGGATAATCAAATCCACATTTCCCACAAATTTTAATCCCACTTCTCCTTGACTGATTCTTTGAATCCCTTCCTGTCAACGTATTTCCTTTTTGCATTTATTCCACCAAGGACTAAGTCGTTCCAGCTGCTCCATTTTTTTTCGCTGTCTCAACCGTTCTACATAGGGTAAGGGTGCCCTTCAAATCTAATTGAGGAGTCCTCTCCAAAAGCTTCTGTCGTACTTCATGATCGTTTGTTCCACATACTACTAACGATGAGAGTCCTCTTGTTTCATTTCGTAAGTCTCAGCTTCTCTTATATAACTTTTAACCAACAATAAAATTCGTCAAATGTTTCTGAGGGGCCTGTTTCCTTCTGAATAATTTATAACGTGTTGCAGCAATTTTCCTCTTTTCTTTTAGGTATATGCATATGTCTTCCAGGACTTCTTCGAGGGTTTTGCTTGTATTTGCTTGAACACCAACAATATGTCTAATTTTTTTATGAACTCTGGTCAACAACAAGTTCAAAATATAGAAATTTGTACTTCCCTTATTTATTTTTTTACAAATATGGGCCAAACGAATTTAATTATTCGAAGTATCTAACCACTTAGGGAAATCAGAATATCTGATTCCATCTCCGACTTGATTTGATGGTTGTATGTAAATTTTAGGAGAATCATGTCTGGTGGAATTGCTCGTTTTTCTAGGTGTGTGGTTCTATAAATATTCCTCTATTTGAGCTTCAATATTAATTAATCTCTCTTCTATGTCAATGGACTTTCCGACTTCATGTTTGTATTCCGGAGAAGATTCCTTGAGAAGCACACATAATTCCTCTGTCTTCCCCTTAAATTTATCAGAAACTTTCCTTATTATTTCTAATGCCCTCTTTTTTTTAAAAGTTTTGGGGACATCCTCCTGCATGAGCTTTTCGATGTTCTTTATTTGTGCGTCAAACTATCTTATTTGCGAACCTCTAGATTTTCGAAGATTGATTAATGGAGATATTTGATATATTTTGATCATCTTTGGAATAAGGACCATGTGTTATCCGATCCTATCTCGTATATATTCTGAGAATAATCACGGAATAAATACAAAAGACTTCTACCAAAGTATGCGTGTATTACACATCTATTTATATTATAAACTCGGTAAGAAGTAACTCACAATTGCAATAATAGATTGCATGGATACATTTTTTTAAGGAGAACTGTTGAGGCTTAAGATTATAATTTGCAGAGTTACTTAGCCCCACGTTAGTGGAATGAAACATTATACACACTGACAGTAAACAAATTTCATCTGAATCTATATTTTATCGCCAATAATTTTCTGTATGCTCTTTAAACAGCAAATGGAATTATATGAAATATTATTATTGGTTAGGATTTATTCGTTTATTTACCCATTTTACTGTTTTATTCCAATGTCGATCTTTTGTTTTTCCGTTTGATTTCTTGGATTCATCTGTTTTTTAATATGAT
Source organism: Lepeophtheirus salmonis (assembly GCF_016086655.4). NCBI lineage: Eukaryota > Metazoa > Arthropoda > Copepoda > Siphonostomatoida > Caligidae > Lepeophtheirus > Lepeophtheirus salmonis. Next base: position 5,243 of record NW_027289535.1, on the reverse strand, counting down.
AACTGAAGTGATTAAGAATAACTACAAAAATATAGTTTTGTAGCTACTATTTGACATTATATCTCATCAAAAACTGATGGTTATTAATTTGATTTCCAAAATGTACTTAAAATATTTATTATTTCATAAAACTTTTATTATGAAAAGTAAAAATTTCCGATATGAGCCAACATACATTATATTTACAATAATTATTCCCAAAAAAAACCAATTGCTGCACCGACGGTAGGCGTTAAGAAAAAGTTTGTTCACGTTCAGTTTGTGCTCAATTTGTTACTTCTCAGTTTAAGAGCAGTAAAGTCATGAATTTTTTTTCTACGATGTTTTAACATAAGTTAATTTCAAATGGTACGATTGATACGCATTTTATCCTAGCCAAGCTTCATCAAACACATTTTTAACACTACTTCTATACATTCGTTTCTGTTTACTATTCAATTGCTTTGCTGAAATAACAATACTTACGGACCAGATATATTCTTACTTTCAAAAATGTGAAGTCGGAGAACTTGTTAATAATTCAAAATCTTAATAACTCTATTCAATACACTTAAAATTATTTATCTGCTATTCAACATTTACAATTTATTATAAACCTACTGCATATCTGTTAAATCAAATTATATCAGATAATCAGTTATTTGTGAAGTAATTCGTTGAAACATTAGTGATGAAGCACGACGTTACCTCGTTAAAATAAAAAATGGTATATTTTGTTATCAGTTGTGCATGCTCTATCTTATTTTCGTACTGTTAAAATTTTAAAAGATGGAGTTTGTCTAGGACCAAATATACATAAGTTGAAACGTGTGAAAATAAGTTATTTTAAAATCTTTATTATAATTAATCAAGTTTACTAGTAGAGGCATGATATCGAATTTCTAACACCTTATCTGAAACAAATGAATCAAATCTTACTTATAAGTTCATTTCATAAAGTTCTAGAAATTATGATTTTTTGGGAGGGGGAAATTAAAATTTTGTTTCAAAATATGTCTATTCGTATTTCAATAACTTATTATTAGCTGTGTGATTTTATTTTACTAAGCTTTTATTAAAGAACATACCTCTACTTACCCATTCAGCCTTACATATAGCTTGTAAGGCCTCTTAGCCCCTACCAAACTATTATTCTTCCCAATTTTAAGAACAAATAACATAATAAATGTATATGTATATATATTTCATAATAATAAAATCATATATCAGATTTTATTAGATACTATATTAAAATTTGACTTGTACCTATTTGATATATTTTTAGCGTAGCTATACATATATTATTCTATATGATAGCCAAAATTTCTTCATAGAAATAATAAAATAGCTAATATATATTTATAATAATATATTTATTTTTGTCTTAGCAAGGTAATGCCGTGCTAATGTGTAAATAATAAACAAAAAAGAAGAAAAAGTACAGTAATCACCCATGCACTCATAAATTATACTGAGACGAAAGTTACTCCAACCAGGCCTAATAAAAAAATCACCCCCCTCCGCATAAAATACCGTGATTACGGCACTAAAACTTAACAAAAACTATTTATTTATGCTGCCCCTTTCTGATAAAATATTTCGTCTATTATTTTATCTTCTGCATAATAATATATATATTTTTATTTCATAAAAAAATACTGTGTTCTAAACAAAATTTTATAAAACAAATCTTTTAATTTGAATAATAGATTCAACTATTATGTTTTGTGTTTAAAAAAATGTTTCCTCATTAGATTAATCATAAAATATTTTACAGTTAACTAATCTCTCGTATTTGAAAACTTTGCTAGATAAATACTTTGAAATTTCCAGCGTATTTTACAAGGATTACGTAGATGTTATTTTTTATTTTCGATTTTATTAATGAAATGATCATATCATGTCATTTATTGATAACAAATCAAATAAAAAAATATTTTATCAGCAATGTAGAAACAAAATTATATATAGTTTTTGTTTGAACGATGACATTTTTATCCAAACCACAGTAATCATATTTAGATATTCTAATTTGAAGCTTTGGAATTGTAGAGAAATAATCCTGGATTTTGGACTCAGAATAACAAATTACTTAAATGTAAATAATTTTGATTATTTTCTTATCCCCTTCTGCTAAGGATACTCTGTACTTCTTAGGGGTTCAGCAACAGTTTGAGAGGCCCTGAACTAAGGAGCAGTAAATATAATTAACCAAGAAAAAAGTAATGTTTTTATTTCGTAAGTAATTAATTTATTTCCCAAAAGTATTAGACGTATTGAAAAATTTGACTTTTTATATGTGACTGACATTAAAAAAGGATCTGGAAATACATCCCTATAGCTCTAGAGTATGAGACCCAAACAATTTCTTGCGGTATATCATCCCAAACAGCCTTTGTATTTTGCATAAGCTAATTTTTACTGACTTTTGCAATAACAGTGGCTCTTACGCACTACATGGAAAATTTAAGGAATTCAAATTAGAAAAAATAGAATGAAACAAAGTCACCCTTGAGGTGGCAAATTTAAAAATATTTGGACAACCTCTATTTTTCAAAGGTATGTGAATACGTCAACATAAAAAAATACATATGTTGTTGTTGTTAAGAACTGAGGCTGCTGTCAGATTTTAATATATTTTTAATTTGAAATAAAAAGTAGGAAATAAATTAATACCATAAAAATATTACTTTGGTTTTAAAAAACGTCTTTTATTAATACGACAATAAATTTAAAAATATATTTTTTTTTTTGCTTTTATTACTTATATTCGGCAAAATTGAAGAACTTGTTTACCACTATAGACATACTTCAAATTGCTGTTGGTAAAAGAACAAAACCAGGTGTATACATACATAGTAAATAGTTGTACAACTTGGATTCATAAAAAACGGAGAGTAAGGCAGAAGATTTGTTGTGGAGTTATAATTGCATTCCTAGTTGGACTTAAAATTATAGTATATTCGAGGATCAACATCAGGGTAATTCCTACACTCTGTCCTTGTTTATTTCTTTCTCCCTCTCCACCTTGTTACAGCTGTTTGTAGTTGGTCTAATGAAATGTTATGGCACCTAAACTGCGACTTAATGCTTAAAATGTACAACTCAATCATTGTGTATAAATAGTTTTATTGTGATTGTAGCGTATTGTTATCAATTTTGTAAAGTTTTGATGTCTATCATAGTATCCATATAGTATTAAATTTTTAGGGAGATTGGTTTAAATTGTCTTAATATTATGCAAAATGAGTAATTACTATTACAAAGATATTCAATCATCTGCTGAAGCCTTTCAATAACTCCAACTTATAAAACACTGGAAGTAGTACCCGTCATTGCCTGGAGTACTTAGGCGTAGACATAAATAATGGTTTTCCTATGATAATATAGAAGAAAACTTCCCAACAAATCCTCTGTGTACCTCACCATTTTCATGAACACACTCACATGTACCTACTTCCTTTATATATATTAGCTCATTTCTGCTCATTAAACAAAGAAAAAATTGACAAAATAATCCATGGTTGTATTTGAGCAAAGATAAAGTAATGAAAATTTTCATTTTTCTTTTTTTTGAAAGTTTTTTTTGTGATATTATGTGCAGCTTTTTTTGATTAAAATACCAAATTTAGTTGAATGAAATTGGTTATTAATTATACTTACTCTGTTTTTGTGATAATATATTTAGTATTTATCATTTCAAAACAACTATAATTGAAGTTAAAGTACCTGTAACTTACCACTTTCAATATTTATTTGTTAGTGCATTGCAGCCAAACCGTGCACCTATACATTACAAAAATAAACAACTAAACTACTTTGCAGCACGTTTTTCCAACGTTTTTCCAAAAAGAAATACAAATTATATCTTTTCATGACTCATGCTACAATATTTAAATTTAAAAAAAAATACAATATAGCTAAATTATTAATCAAAGAATTGCATAAGTAAAGTATTTGTTAACTAATTACTAATTGATTCATTTCATTATGTTGATGTATAAAAAGTTTTCTTGAACTACAATTATCATGAAAATCGCTTAATTTTTTCAATATCATCTTGTTAAAAGAAAACAAAAAGTAAATCTGATGATTTGTGGAGGACTTATTCCCTATATTAATAAAACAAAGTTAGTCTGTCTGTCCATCGTAAATACTTCAAGCAATGCTGGGTACCACCACAAGTAATTAATAAGAACATATGATATTTTAACATATGGTTATTTAAAGAACAATCAAAGAGGTCGAATACCCAATATAAGTATATACATAGAAACAAACATCACAAAGAGGGCAGTTTATTTAAACATACAAACTAATAACTTAAAGAATGAAAGAAATTTAAAGAAAATAAGTAAATCTACAGTAATTTATTTCTTCACTAAATGTTTGATATGAAACAAATATCCAAATGTCCAATATTAATTTAGGGATTCAAATTAATATTTTTTGTTATTGATGAGGCTGTTTCCGTTACATAAAGTAATAGCTTCAATATTATAAATAATATGATTAATTTTGTTTCATAGACAAAAACATCACAGGGGGGACCTATTTTATTTTTGGAATGCCGCTCATAATCTACACTAGATTCATTGATGGCATCTTGTTGATATGGATTATTACACAGGAGGAATTCAAAAAATTTATGTAGAAGATCAACGAACTTCCCCCGACACAAAAAAAATTAACTTGCTCATATGACTTCTGGAACAAACCCACAACTTTCCTTGGCACTACTGTCTCTATCATAAAAGGATATAATGTGACAAATTTTCCTCACATCCCGCTCATGTCGCAAAAAAACCTCCCTTATAGTTAAGCCCTCAGAATTGTTAGGATATGCAGCGACTCTGAACAAAGAAAAAAAAAGATGATGAAACTGACAGAAATGTTGATGAGGAGAAGTTACTTTGGAAGAATTGATGAAGACCGTCTCAAGAGACCCAGTGTCATACTAAAAGAAGAGGTACTCAAATCCAGTGTCAAAGTAGAAAATAATCCAGTGGTATTCACGGTTGACCTAGAACAGAAAAATCTTGAATATATTTCAAGTTGATAACCCAAGCAGTTTCTTAATTGTTTTGTCTTGAGATTCTCTAAAACTAGTTTGAAAAAACTGGAGCCCTTTGGAAGATAAATGCTGTCTGTCATTCATTAACAGCACATTATTTACTTCTTCTACTATTGAACACAATAAAGATATTCTGTCACTCTTTTAGTTTACTGCAGAGCGGCATTTCACAACCAACAAAAATACAAGT
>NW_027289534.1:0-1462 GCF_016086655.4 Lepeophtheirus salmonis | reverse complement strand
TGTTTCCAATGTTGAGAAAGAATGAGAAAATATGACGTCCGGGTAAACTTATACAGTGAACCCAATTTGATAAAAATGTCTATGGAACATTCGTTACTTTATGAAAATTTTGGCATTCAAATTAGTAACCATTAGTTTTTGATTAGTATCATATTTGATGATCCTACGAGGAACGGCTACTAAGGGAAATAATAAATTAATTTCGTTATACCTCGATGAAAAAATGCCAAATATGCACATAAATATTAAAGAATACATTTTCCAGATAAATAAATAAGTGGATAATATCAGATTTATTGTTGCAGAGAATACTAAAAAGTATTGCCGATAGTATGTAGATTTAAAGGAATCTATATTTATATTTTCTTAAATCTCAGGGTATATAATATCCCAATTCACTAACGGAGGGTTTAATTATAATTATATTTTTATCATGACGCAAAACGTAAATGATATTATTTTATTTTAGATAACTATGGTTTATTATTTCTCCAGATTATATTTAGATTATATTGAGAGAAATATACGTAGGAGAAGATAATTCCCTTAAACAAAATCATACGCCTGGAGGAAAAAAGAAATGAATTAAAAACGTGGATAATATGGTTTAATATTTCCTTCCATGTATAATAATGGTATTGAATAATAAAAAAATCTACTAGGAAACAACCATACTTTAGATCTAGATAATTAATGGACAGATGAATAAAATATCATTGACAGTCTACGAACTGTGTAACATGATAGATGAAAAGAAAATCAATATGGCACTTCTTAAGGAGCCGCCTAATAAAAATGATCGTTTATGACATTGTCATCCTCGGTTTTAGGACAATAGGGTGATTTTTTTTTTTTTTTGCCAAATGACATTTCGATTCAGGACAATTTGCAGCAGGACAATTTGTCGTATAGACATTTCGTCGAAAGACCATTTGGGACATTTGGGCAAAAAAAATAAATTATTTTATTAATATCTCCATTCACATTGAATGAAAATATAGAGTTATAATTATATTCAAATGGCCCTTCGGCGAAATGTCCGTTCGGCAAAATATACAATTGGCAAATTATTCTTATTTTGAAATGTAATACTTTTCGGTCGACGTTTTGTCCATCTGACGTTCTGTTGGTCGACGTTTTGACCTACTACCAAGGATTTGCTGTGGAGTTATAAATTTTAGTCCTTGTTGGACACTGAGTAGAATTGAGGATCGACATCTATAAAATTCCTGTCTATATAATAGCAAGATACGCTAAGGTTTATCTTTGTTTTCTTCATCTGAAAGTACAGCTGCTGGTACAGTTAATTTAATTAAATGTAGTGTCAGCTAAGCTGTGCTCCTTCCAAACATTCTTCGAACTGTAAGGGTAGGGTGACTGCTCATTCTCTGTTTCCTTTTTTAACATACCGGCGTTTCATACTATGTATGTATTTAAAATATCTGATCATTGAAGTCACGTT
>NW_027289533.1:0-1139 GCF_016086655.4 Lepeophtheirus salmonis | reverse complement strand
TCCAAATTTATTACCATAAATTGTTCAAATCATTTTGTTTTCAAAAATGCACAAGTTTATTGCAACTATAGATATAACAAAAATGTTTATATCCATACGACTAAAAAAGAAATCAGATATGGATATGTTAAGATTTCTTTGGAGTAATTCTGATAAAAATCCTCCTGAAGTGTATCAGTTTACCAGACTTCCATTTGGATGTTAATGTAGTCCATATATGGCAAGTTATTGTATTTATGTTACTGCAAAACGATGGATAAAAGAATATCCAAATGCAGTAAATATTTTCTTGACAGAAACTTATATGGATGATATTCTGATTGGTGCTGATACTGAAAAGAAACAATTAAATTAATAAAAGAAATGCTTATCATTCTTGAAGGTGGTGGATTTCAAGGTCACAAAATTACGACCAATAGTTAAGTCATATTAAACGCTATTGATAAAGATAAAACAGATTTCTCCGAAATAAATCATCTCTCCAAGACCAACACAGGCATCAACTAGAACTAATAGAGTGCATTTGAAGAATGAAAGATAAGAAGCTCTGGAGTATGCAATGTTTATGGAAGAGACAGTTCTTTCGGCATAAGATCTCTCTGACAAACTCTCTTCAGAATCATTCCCCTCGGATTTCTTGTTGCTTAAAACTCTAAAAGTTGCAATTGTCAAAATCATACAATCAGATATGAAAGGGCTAGACATTGCTACCTGCCCGGAGGGCTGAAGAAGACCTCTCCTTCAGAATTTTCTGTAACAACATCGAGCTAAATAAGATCTTAATATTACATTGCATAAATTCAGAAAACCAAATTAACTCTGTCACTGAAGCCATCAATATTGTAAGGAATAGTATTTAAATTTTATATATATCACTATTATTGTTAATACCCTAATGGAAAATTATACGAAAAGGAAAATCAAACTTATAAAACGGTTTTATGATTTACAACAACAAGAATGGCCTCTTGAAGAATGAGTTATCGTGGTACATAAATCAATTTAAGATATCGTCCTCTAAAATAAAAAAATGATTCCAGCTAGTGCAAAAAAGTGAATTCTTCTCGTCTGATCAGTCTGTGATGCTTATATCAACAAAAATAAATTAGTACTTCAGTGAAAAATTGTTTATTTAACAA
>NW_027289532.1:0-513 GCF_016086655.4 Lepeophtheirus salmonis | reverse complement strand
AAACATTTCTCACAATTGTGCTCATGTTTTTAATTATTTATCATTGATTGTGGCTTTTGTCAATGTAATAATGTTCTATCTGGCAAATTACATATATTTATTAATTAATAGAGGACACCCATGCATTACCCAGAATTATTGGCAGTGAAAAACAGACAAATTTAGCTTTAATAAAATCGAATATCACTTCAGAAATTATCAATATTACTTTTGTTTTTTATGAGCAGACGCACACGTAGTAAGTAGCTAAGTTTCTTGGCTGACAAATAGGATACGGATCAATTCCACTGTTTCTGACCCTAGTGACGTTACCTCATCTGTTCCACAAGGTAGTGTACTTGGAACCACGCTCTTTGACATTTACATTAATGACTTAGTAGATAATTTTTTCAGATGATACATTCTTACACACGGATGATACGAAAATCATATATTCTGATTTAAACTCTGTCGACGATGTCTATACCGAATTTATTAACTGGAGTGTAACTTGGAGAATGCCTATAAATATTA
>NW_027289531.1:0-613 GCF_016086655.4 Lepeophtheirus salmonis | reverse complement strand
TATAATTTGTAGAAAAGGGAATTAAATAAAAAAATGGATAAAAATTCAATTTTTAAATACCTTCAGTTGTTAAAAAGAAGTCAAGCTTTTCGGATCACTTTCCTCTGAATTGAGGGTGTGCTTCTGAAGACTTTTTCTTCAATTTCTCTCTTTGGAGAGGTTTCTTAATAGACTCAAGCTCAATTCAAATAAATTTTTACTGGTCCTTCGTCTACTTCACTTTTTGAGCAAAGAGAGAATCAGACAAATTTAAAATGACAAATCATATGATGATATAGAAGTTATTAATATAAAATAATTAAATAGATTCAACAAATTATTTGTGATAAGCTATTCCTGCATTATACACATCAAGGAAACAGAAGGACTCTTATAGATGAAGTATTTTTCTTCGAGTAAGAGACGAAGCAGAGTTGACTTAAGAACAAAATAACTTCAGAATTTCAATGAAGGAATAGTTGATTGACGATGAGATCTCTTTCTGTTCCTCACTTGGGCTTTCAGCGGATTATTCTGTCTTTTTATGGAACTCATTAGTTGGTATCGCAGTATATGATTATTCCGTAGAAGATTTTGAGTATCCTTTATTTTACAAAATATTAAATAATCATTC
>NW_027289530.1:0-8082 GCF_016086655.4 Lepeophtheirus salmonis | reverse complement strand
TGTTCAACTTGAACAGTTGTCTGTGTTATTTGTTTTTTTAAAGTGAACGGTTGACTTGTATCATGTATCCTGTTTAGGCATAATAATTCTTGAAGTTATCATATAACCTGAAATCATGCTTCTTGTTGCTTAGTTAAATGTTGCTCTCAAAAACTGTCATGTCCTCGATAATTCTTGGATATTTGTACGAGATTTGACTTTCCCTTTTGGAATGGTTGACGACATATTTATGCTCCTCTTTACGTTTTTGATCAGCTAAACGATCCGTGTATTTTACTTTTACAATGTAGGAAGTATTTTTATTTGACCGTTGCACAAGATCAACTCAACTACTAATTAAATTTGTTCTGTTCTCATCGGCACTTTACATCAACTGGAAAATGTCTAATATACATATATATATTCCATCTGTTGATGATTTTATAAGTTTGCCGAATGATGTATATTTTTGAAAGGATTGAGGCTGGAAGACTGACTAAGCTACTCTAAGGATCTTAATATGTTTCTTTGTAAGCCACTCATTTGTTGCTTCAAGCGTATGTTTTGTGTTATTGTCGTCCTGGAAGACCCATTGCATTACTTATTTTCAGTTACCTGCCCAAAGGAAAAATAGTTGTCTCCTAAGATTTGTCGGAGGATTTTACCCCAATGGTTGACGGTGGAATGGTGTTCTTGGGGTATACTCAATATTTTTCTCTCTCTAAACATACTCTTAATATAAAACATTCCATTAAAATAATAGACTGTTATTTTTGAAAGGGATCAAACATTATTTTCTTAGCTGTATAATTTGAAAGCTGATATTCTATACAAGAACGACGGACGGTAATAACCTCCTTAAAAGACGGTGGATATCAACAATAATGCAATTTTTTAAATATATTTTTATCTGTAATGATGCTACGTTTTTCAAATGATGTTTGACCTTAGACTTCCTTTTAAATGTTTTCTTGGCTAAAACGGCTGAGCATTCTCTATTTCCTATTTATGTGTTCCAGATTGTGTTATCCTTGCCTACATACATTGATTCTCCTAATTTGTCAGTAGATTTATATTTTTTAAAAGGTGGTAAATTAGTAACTTTATTGCATCCTGGCATTTCTTAAAATGTTGGCATTATTAATTAGTTATAAATGAATAGATATAACATACCTCAAAACTAATAAGGGTATTCAAGAAAATAAACTTTTGCAACAGGCCTCTCAAAACTTTAGAATAGTCATCAAAATCAGAAGAACTATATTCAAGTGGTTGGACATATTCCTCATTTTGATACAATGTGAAATCCTCATCTTCTAAATCGGATTACAATGTAAATTTCTTCAATAGATATTTTTGTCTTGCATCCTTGGACTTGTTCAGCAAATTGATATTTTTATGTATACAAGGAAGGTACAAGATTATTTTCTTGAGTTGTTCATTCTTGTTTGAGTATTTTTGTGCATGTTTATACATAATTGTTAGAACATAAATATTATATGAATTGATTGGATATGAAATATGATACCCACGTCCGTCAGGGGTAGTATGTAAGAGCTAACTGATTACTAATTTTAATTTTGACTATTTTTTGTAGTTAAAAAAATGATTTATAAAAATTAAAGAAATTTAAAAAAAAATACATTCAAAAAAGTTTCTCACATTTCAAAAGTGATAACTTTGTCGTCCAACGTACTAAAAAAGTTAATTGCTACCCACAACTTTCTATAATTTGTCATAAATATGCATTTCATTTAAACTTTAAAAAAACGACAATAAATGTTTTTGTTCTACAGCTTATTAAAGTATTTTTTAATTGGAATTACAAAAAATATCAATGTGTCATCCACATATTCGAGCAAAGGAAATTATATTTTTCTAAGAAGAGGTAGGACAATATTTAAAAAAAAATATTCGTTTGACTAATCACATCCCCAGTTTTTCAATTGGCATGCAAATAATTGCTACCTTATTTTTATTATAATGAGGACCATTGTACTTGCATTTAGTTTTTTACAAATTTAATTAAATAGATTATTATAATAAATCACTCACACTAGTCACAAATACACATCTTGTCAATTAGTCAGATATCATGTTTTTTTGCCAACCAATTAATGTAAAAATGCAAATGTCGTATCAAAATATTTTTTGAAAAATAAAACGAAGTAATTTTTCGACAAGAAAAACCATAGGAACAATATATCTATAAAAAATAGTTAAATACTTATTAAATGTAATATATTAAACGTAGTATCAACTTTATTGTATTTTACCAACTTGAATTCAAAGAGTGAAACCGAAAACGGCCCCCAATAAGTTGATAATACGTCTATTTAGTCTCATTATTGAATATTATCTCGTAATTATTCAATAGTCTCATTCATTTGCATAATTGATATACCATTCCAACAAATTTTAAAACATAAATCTTTCTTTTTAAAAGTTATGTAAGGGTAAAAAAAAATGTTATATATTGTTTTATATTTCCTCAGATTTATTTATTTATAAAATCTTTACAATTAGATAATAGGTAATTATACTACATATGATATTCTTTTAAAGTATTTCTCTCACAAAGGACTTGTACCATTCATATATATATACTCTCAATTATTTTTAAAAACTCAATCTGAGATAATATCCTAAATTTGAATATTCTTTAAACATAGTAAAAAGGTATATTTGTTAACCTCAGAGTTTAAGTTATTATTAAACTAGCTCTTATTAAATTTAAAATGCAATGATTTATATCCCATTAGTGCTTATGGGGTGTTTATCCTTTAAACTTTAAATATCTCCATGAATACCTTTTATATTATTTTTTCTTACTGTTAACGACACTCAAGAAGATCTAAGGAATATACATACATGTCATTTTCTTGATTTTAACTTTAAACAATTAATGTTTAGTTATGTAAAACGTAAAATAATAATGACAACAGCTGCACAAAAAAATTCTTTATATAATTTATCCCAAAAGTAGGCCATCTATATGATACAAACGATTTACATCACTTGATATTATTGTGATATACCTATATGAGTGATTTGTTCACTGATTTGTGATTGACATTTTTACCCAAGTTAGTATTATTTTCTCTTTTAGTATTTATTGCTTTTTTTCAATGCAAATACCTTATAAAAACAAATAATCATTGTCATATATATCAACGTATTTAAAATGCAATGAGTTTTTAATTTTAAGTTATAGTAATAAAATTAGCTATAAAAAATTTATCTTGTACATTAAATAGAATCAAATGTATGTAATGTTTCCTATTCCTTTTATTAATGAGATAAAAAACGAAGAAATAATAAAGATTATATAAAGATATCGTTATAAGAATTAAAAAATAAATTATAAATTTTTATTATTGAATAGTAAGTATTTTAAAAACAGTCATGTATTTAGCTCTAATAAATAAATGAATTCTTTGTTTTAAAGTTCCACAAGTATTTAGTATGGTAAGTCATTTAAATTATCTCAAAGAAAAATTTGAATATAAAAATTATCTCAAAGTAGGGCCTGATTGTCAACGCCATAGTCTACATCCGTTTTGTTTGTACCAAAGTCTTTTAATGGATTTGCAGCATAAAAAAACAACAACCAAGGATGTGGCAGTTAGATGGGACACCTTCTCACACCATTATAAGAACTCTGGATATTTTTCAAACTCTTAGAATGTGATCTACGTCCAGCCCAGTTCTTGCCTCCTAACTTGCTGGAATTGTACATTTTGGGCTATTTTACCTTGGCAATGATGAGCGGGTTTCGAATCCACAGTACCTACAGATCACTGAAAGTTGGAATAAGATTGTATTTCGTACCTTATCCAGTGGAAGGTCAAGGACGTTTCTAGGAACGTTGTGAACCCCTGGTACAAGCTAAATGTGATTTTATTAATTAAATGTCAAATTGATGTTATAATGTTCATTTTTTGACAATTTAAAAAAAATCGGTAATTAAATAAAGGCTCAGGAGCGTTTTTTTTTTTTTTTATTTAAAGCTTGCAAACGTTTATATAAATCATTTTTTAGAGTGAAATGTTATATAGAAATATATCAATCAATTATACTGTTTTTATTCAAATATGTGGGATAATTTTAAATACTCAAAAGTTTTAGATATCATTATAAAGCTTTGTTTGATGTAATATACTTTTATTGGCTCCAAATAAAACAAAATAGAGGGTTATTGGTACGTTTTAAAGGTACTAAATTAAAAGTTTTAATGAACATTGCTGAGTTCATTTTCACAAATTACATGTAAATATAATTGCCTTTGTTAAACAAATCATCAGGTACACGATATTGGGAAAGAATTATATGGTCTACGGATATATTTTTTGGATGGCAAAGCGGAGAAATACCAAATTAGGAAAATGAATTATTTTAACCTTTGATTCAATGTAAGCGTATACAAAATAATCAAATCATTTAATCCCAAGAATCTCTGAACTTTCTCGTATTACGTAACCTCGTAATACATCGTTGTCCGTTTTACAATCAGTAATATTACCGTTCTGTTCTTTTTGACTGCAAGACCAGACTTTATTTCAATTTTCTCCAAGCATTTCAGAAAAATTTCAACACTTCTAATGAGTTGCTACTCCGATTGAGTTAATAATGTAAGGGTCAAATTATCTGCATACAGGTTAATTATCTTCCTTGTCAATCAAAGTCTCATACCAAATACCGTCATATTCCCTATTGATAATATTACTGATTTCTCCAATTGCTACATCAAAAAGCAAAGGAGAAATCGAGCATATCTGTAGGCAACTTCTTTTCGATTCAATTGATTTACAATTCTACCTCATATAGATATTATTGAAGCTCTATTAAAATTATAGGCCTAAGATATTCTTAACATTTTCATACTACAAATAGGACTGGTAGAGTCAAATACTTCTGAAAAATAAAAAGCTATAATCACACCATACATATGACGTTCATAGACTGATTTTACCCCCCCCAATGTTCCAAACACATCTGATTCTTCTCCCACGAAGAAAACTTTTGCTTAATAACACCCTTCATAAGTAAAATTGGCTTAATTTGCTTACCTAAAACTCTTGCAATAATATTATTTGATTCATTAAGTGATATTAGGGGACTCCAATTAATGAAGTTCATTCTGTTATATTTTTTGGAAAAAAATAACTCTTCCCATTTTCAACACTCCTAGAAGACTGCCGTGCATTAACATAGATTTTCCAAAAAACGTTAAATACGGCACAATTTCCTACCTTGCCGCCCCATAAATTTTCTAATTTATCATTCTTTTTTTGTGACGTTGAAGTGTGCTACTTTATGTGCAGTTTGCGTTTCCTCCAAAGGTTAATGAGAATATTCATGAAAAGATGAAGATCGTCGTTCTCATCTTTCAATTTTGATTCAGATTGCTCCAAATGTAGTGAGCTTCATAGTTTTCCTCGCTTACGCCTCTCATTTCCTCGTGTTCTCCTACGACCCTACCATTAAGTGGCTGAGCAATATATACACCACGCGTGTTCTACTACGGCCCTATTTTTAAGGGATTTATACCATATCTTACTGTGTTGTGTTTATATAATAGTCATTAATTAAGATAATTAATAATATTTTTTTTTTTTTTTGCAAAAATATCACTAATTAATTTACTTTTATTTGCCGATTTATCATATCACTATTATTCAAATTGACTTAAAATATGCATTCACATATTTTAACATTAAAAATATCCTTTTTAGTCCCAAATATCATTAATGGTAATTTGGGAAATTTCCATACAGCAAAAAAAACAAAACAAAAAATCACCCTTTGCAAAATCGCTAATTACTTATTATAATGTCAAATAATTATTCACAGTTATTAAGTAATATATGTATTTCAATTAAATTTTACATCTAATTGTTGTACAAATACAGGAACCTCTTAATGAAAAAACTCACCTGGTATTAAATTACTAAAAAATGTTTTAAACAAAATTTTGAATGTGTACTATCATAATAAAACAAAAGTAAGACATTTTATATATATAAATCTTGTTTTATGTCCTCTTGGAAAAGGATAAAATATGGTACGTGTTATGTGCCTTGGTTCTAGCGAGTGTGTTAATCAACTTCTTGCCTAATGCCACTTGCAGGAGAAGGTTGTAGTAGCATATTAGCTGTAATTGATATTCTTCAAACATCGGGAAAAAGTTACCTTTTCTCATGTTCAAAGTTATAAAATTGTGACGTTACTTAAAGAAGGCTATTCTCAAAAGCAAAATTACTGCAAATATGTCCTGTGGCAAAACAGCAGTTCACACTACCATCATTAATTTTGCAAAATCTGGGATATATGCCAACAAAAATAAATCATGGCGCCCAAGGAAAACGTCCGTGAGAGATGAAACAATGATGAAGAAGACTGTTTCAATATCTCCCACTAGTTGCTACAAAAAAAAAAAAATCAGTATAATTTTATTTGAATAGGGTACAAATTAAGTGTCACCACTATTTCACGTCGTGTTACTGAACCGGGCATAATTTGTTTTATTTTCTTCAATACATTCCTTTTCTGCATTAAATATATATATAAAATCCCAGGTGCCCTTAAACTTTTGCAGATAACTGAACATTAGCTTCTGGAGTTTCTGTTCCTTTGAGACAACTGTGCCGTCTCATATGCTCCAAAGTTGGAATTGAAAACAATAATTATGGGTTGATCTGATTTAATTAGAACGCTAGTGGGAAAAAGATGAACCAAACAAAATTAAATATAAATATAATTGAAATGATTTTCATTCTAAGATTATATAACAGTGATCTGCTAAAATGACAATGTATGAAGTATTCTACTATTATTGTTGATAAAGCAATAAAAATATTGAAATGATGTCATTTTTTTTAAACAAAGAACTAATATTTCTCAATTGTCTTTATAAAATAAGATTTTTTCCATTACATGAAGGGAAAAAAAGTACTCTTTTAAATTTTTTTATTCATCTGTTCATTCCTGAAAAAAAAAAAATCAGTAAAACTGATCATAAGTTCATTTTTTTTTTGACAAAACAAACACATGATCATTTTTGGACCCAATTTATATGTCTATGAAAAACTTTTTTACTGACGAGATGTACATTTTTAGGTATCAGAGATAATATCTATAAGTTAATGAATACATGACGTATACAATTTTATCTCCCAGAATTAACCATGTGTATTCCTGAAGATTACATAATTATTTGTAAAGTCATTCAAGTTGCCAATGGCGCACTATGTGGACAATAAAGTATTATTTTATTAAATAAAATTTCAACAAGATTTGAGTATGTTGAGTATATTTGATATGTATCTTTGTTAGTAATTGACACATAATATAGTTTAATAAGTAGTTTGAGACAGATCTATAGAAAATATAAATTAGAAAGCAATTGATGTATTCCAAGGTATGGAGGTAAAAAAATGACAATGAAATCCTTTATTATTATGCAAAAATAAGCTTATTAAGACAATTACTTTTTTTTTCCACCTATTTTGAAAATTGTGTGCTTATAAAAAATGAGTCTTTAAATCGGTATGAGCTATAGGCGGTCCACATACAGTGTCTTCATAGTCCTTTTGGACAAAAAGAAAAATTTGAGAGAGATATCATAACATATATTAATAGCAGATTCTGTGTATTTCTACAGAGATTATAACCTCAAAAGTTCCTTTGACTTCAAAGAATTTTATAAAAATACTTTGTATCAAAAGTAGTTAATTTCATATAGGAAATAAATACAAAAACTTTTCTATTTCTTATTGAGTCTTTGAGATCATTTATTAATATTGTAAAAATAAACTTCTAGTTTTATAAATAGTCTTTGAAATTTTTGCAACTCAAACTTATTTTAAAGGTAAAATTAAAAATAGTAAATTTGACAAGAAATATCGATTTTGTCATAACAGTTAAAAAAAAAATATTAGTCAAATATAAAATCTTTTTTTTTTAATTTTGGCCAAAACTCATGTATTTAAGAACGTGAAAAGTCAAACAGAATGATTGATTCCTTTTAAAAAGCAAACATTATATCCTCTCACGTTTTTCTAAAAGAAATTATAAGTGGCAAAAAAAAATAGATTAAATTGT
>NW_027289529.1:0-1677 GCF_016086655.4 Lepeophtheirus salmonis | reverse complement strand
ATCAACTCTACCTTTGGGTTTTGCAACACACCATCTAAATGAACTGGCTCATAGTCATGATTCATGACTCATGAATCACGACTATAGTTGATAATAAAAGTTGATAATATTGTAGAGAAAATGCGTGCAAGGAGAAGGGGGGCGGGGGTTATTCATTAACATAAATACTAAAGTTGCTGTCAAAATATAACAAGACTGGAGAAAATAATCATGTTCTTCTTGGCTTCATACACGTAAATCCTTAAACGACCAAAACACTTTTAACAGAACACTCCTTCATTTGAATGTACTATCCTGTGCTGTAGTCGAATCCATATTTCTCGAGTTTAAGTTATTTTAAGGATTCCCAGAGTACTCTAAGTTACCATGCCTTCTTGTGTTCCTGCTATCTTGTCAAGTTGAGTCTTGTTAATTATATGCCGGGTCGTCGGAAAAAATTCCTCCACAACTTTCTGGCTTTATATCTCGGGTTCTAGATTAATAAAGAAGATTTGTGTAATTCTACAGAAAGCTCCGAGGATTCTGAATATATTTTTTTTGTCTATTACGTTAGTTCGACTCGTTTTTACGATAGAGTTCCGACGAGAAAAGATCTCCGCCGTTTTCTGATTTTGTCTTTCCTATTTTTAGATTGTTTTAGCCCGTAGGAAATGAATAAAAGCGACATGAGTTCATTTAATGACAGTCAATTATTAAGAACAGCTCGAAGCTGTGAGCAAATTGACAAACAGAAAGAGAGCTCTATAGAAAGTTAAGATCCAATACTATTTTTTATTGAAGAAGGATTCAGATTCAGTTTACTTCTTCCTCACTCCTAATTGATAGTTGTTAATTTATTTTATTGATCATACATTACATAGGCCACGTCACCATCTTTCAAAAATTCCCTTCCTACGATTTTTAGAAATCTTCAACATGTTTAATTTGAAAACTAATCTCTAGTGTAATGGCAAGAATGGAAGTTTATATGTTAACTTCAGATACTACCTTCTTTGCATCGGTTACAAGACCTCCTCCCCTCGACATTCACCAAGTCCTATTTACCCTCTAGAAAAAATGATTGTATAATTAATTAGCTTTTGCTATTTTTGACAAAATTCAGATTAACATTTATCTATTTGAAATAATTGTTCCACTATCGTGAAAATTGCATAATCCTCTATTACTTAGATTTCCATAAGAATTATGTAGGATGAGTGTTTTGATAAAACCAAAATTGGATTGGTTATAAGTAACTATGTATGAGAAACCGACTTTGCTTAAGGGCAAGTGAGATGAATCCATGAAAAGTGCTTCACGTGTGTGAGCTATTAAATCTTATTGATACCAAAAGTAGATACGGTAGTAGAAATAAGAGGCTACCCAACATCTTTGGACAAGCTATGATTCATCAATAAATATTCCTTTCTTTCTTTCGATGGAGCTTCTTCCATTTCTTCAAGCCTCAGCTAATGCCAATAATACGATTCATTTAAGTGCCACAAGTCAACGAGTCCTTTCAAAAAAGACTCATTATCCCGGATCCTTGATTTCTTATTCCTTATTAAGTATAAACAGTAAAGATTTCGGATTACTTCTTTATCATTATTTATGAATTATTTCATAAATATTTTTCTTTTCTTCTTCTCCTAGTTATATAATTAATCTGATCCAGATACAACGGTAAAGTTCGAACCG